>NC_090024.1:228027777-228202777 GCF_037176765.1 Anolis sagrei
GTGGGTCATTGCAAAGCAGGTTTTACTCCTCATGCTTACCTTCCACTTGTTTCTTCTGGGTGAGCTTAGGAGAGCAAAAAGGCTGAGGAAAAAGTGAAGCGATTTGCAAAGCATTGTTGTTTAGAATCTAGGAGGCAGACAAAAAAAAACCCCAGACAGACACACTTGTGACAGAACTGCAGCTTAGATTGCAGCCTGTTTCTTTCCCCAGTAATTTTCCATGGTGGCTTTCAAATCAGTGGGGTGGCAAATCCATTTCAGTTTCACTTCCAGACTTTAAAACATCTGTCCAGAGTGCTGAATTGATTGGGGGAATTGGATTCAAGACCTTGGATGACTCATCTAATGTTCAGACTGCAACCTACTGAAGATTCACCACTAACATATAGCCACCCATTGCCCTCAGCTACATGAAGACATTGATCTCTTTGGAAGGATTCACAGGGAATTTCTAGACCATTGTTTCTCTAACTGTGCTCCTCAAGGTGTTTTGGGTTCCGGAAATCCCAGCCAGCTTACCATCTTGTAGGAATTGTGGGAGTTTATGTCCAAAACATTTGGAGGAACACAGTTTGAGAAACTCTGACCTAGACCAAGTCCAGTTGAAAGACAGAGAACCATAAGAAAGAAAAATAAGGACCCACAGTAGGCTGAGCAGACACTCAGTCTCTACCATTCTGTCACATAGCACTAGGTGGGCATCTATTTTGTTTATAATTAATGTGTTAAAGTAATACAAAATCAGATACCCTAATAATGCTCTCAAGCATTCCAACTGGAGGTCGGTTGTTACCAACTGTGCTGTGGAATTTGAGGAGGCATGAATGGAGGGCAGACAGAAATCAATGTCCTCATTGTGAAAGAACATGCAGATCCAGAATAGGTCTCTACAGTCACCTACGGACCCACCATCAAGACTCTAAACTTATAAAGGCAATCATAGTGATAGCTATGAGAGTGGTTTTCAACCTGTAGGTCCCCAGGTGTTTTTGGCCTACAACTCCCAGAAATCCAAGCCAGTTTACCAGCTATTAGGTTTTCTGGGAGTTGAAGGTCAAAACACTTGGGGACCCACAGGTTGATAACCACTGATCTATTATTATTATTATTATTATTATTATTATTATTATTATTATTATTATGATTATGATTATGATTATCCCAGTTGAACCTAGCTGTAATAATTGATCCAAAATATAAAATCCTTCTTTTTGGGGTCTTGTCTCTTCCTTCACCTCATCACACTCACTGTTTGGTCTCTTTCAAAACTTAACTTTTCCATATCTCCAAGTGTATCTAATTTCTGTCTCTGCCTATCTATATCTCTCATTAACTAACTGTCAAACCAACTAGCCTTGCTGAAATATCATTCAAATGTTCAACCCTTCACCCCCCACATTTCATGCTTCTCAATCAACATACCTTATTACCTTAGCTTTGTATTATATGATGGCTGATTGATGTGTGTTCTGATTGTGTACCAGAAGTCTAGTACAATAAACAAGGAAAATGCCACAGCTCTGAAGTTTGAAATCCAACATCCTATCAGTAAAAAACTCCACTGCTAAAGCATTCCAGAGAGATGGCTATATAATGTCCATTTAGAATCCTTCAACAAAGGACAACATACAGTTGAACTCTGCTCAGTTTGTGACTTTCATGACTAAATGATGACTAAATGATGACTTGAACTTGGATCCCAGTCCAACACACAATCCTCTACACTGCATTGACTATCAGACTGGCACCTTGGGAGATGGCTATCATTATTCCCTTTTTTTAAAAAATGTACATCTTTGGGGGGGGAAACTTACATTATTGGAAAGAATTGTGGCTGGCAATTGAAGGACTAGGGGGGAATATCACCTTCACCCAAAATGAGAAGAAATTACACAATCCATGAGATTGCATGGGAAAGAGTTGCACTTTAAAACTGTAGAAGGAATCCCTCCCCCCCCCCCCCCAATTTTACTACATTTTGGTAAAGGCAGCTTGAGTACACATTTGAGTCACTATATATAACTCAGCCTAGTACTACAGCAAGCACTACAATGCTGCAAAAGTCAACCATATTTCATCCATAGGATCTCATTCAATAGTAGGTGGTACCTTCCATGTCAGTGAATTGATGAATTCCCTCTAGGGCAGTGCTTCTCAACATGGGGTCCCCAGATGTTTTTGGCCTCCAACTCCCAGAAATCCTAACAGCTGGTAAAGCGGCTGGGATTTCTGGGAGTTGTAGGCCAAAAACATTTGGGGACCCCAGGTTGAGAACCACTGCTCTAGGGTTTGTTTTTTCAAAAACTTTAAGGGAGCTTTCCAAAGTACTGATCCCTATCATCAAAGTAGGTTCAGCACTTTGGATATTGCTTTTCCACATTAAATAGATTCACCACTGCTTGGACATAAAACTCACAAGTCAGCACTGTTGTTATACATTATATTCATCTACCAATACCTCTTGTTTCTTGTGCATATTTCAAGTCCATCCTTGGATAATGGTGATGGTGACCAAGCTCTTACAATGCTCCCCTAACTAAGTAATAGAGCTTCAGCATCTGCATTCTCTTTCACAAATCTCTTCAGCAAATATTGATTTATACTTTTCCTTCCAAGCCATTGACCATCTCTGAAAGTTTATCAACACAACAGATTTTCCCCAGTTGACCTCAAACTGCCTTCACCAAAATGAAACCGCCCTATGTGTCAATGTCAAATCAAAAACAAAAACCAATCAATATTAATAGTTACTTAAAAGGAGTTAAGCAAAGTCAATTAAGCTAGGAGGGCAGCCAGTTTGTTTCCACAGGCCATCTTTATCAATTTAGCTCAATTTAAATGCCGGATGCTGTGTTCCCCTCTCAATAAAGACATTGATTTTTGTGTCACCCAGAAAGCATACAGTCAGCGCAATCCTACACAAGTCAACTCAAAAATTAAGAGTCCCTTTGTGTGAAATGGGCCTCAGCACACATAAAACCAAACATTCATAGACAACAAACAAGTCTGAAAACCTTGTTGAAACACGCTTATCATAAAAGATTGAAGGGAGTTAACATTCATCCTTCTATTTAGGCATGAAAACACTCTTAATTACACTTTCATTGTTAAACCTCTCATTAACTTTTTCATTTATAATTGATAATATCTTTCTTCCCTTTGTTATCTTTGCAAAATGGTAGGGCAAACAAGGAAGTTAGTGAATTGCTTAACTGTTTCCCAGATATGTTAAAATATTGTATTCTAAGTGTAACATAATATATATACATTTATATCAATTATTCTGTAACTCCACATTTCTTTAAGTGTCAGAGAGTTCCATGGATAATCACCAAAGGTATTATTTGGAAAGAGGCAATACTAAAAATGTATGGGATTTCGTGCAGGTTTGATTTACAGTATAAAAGGTGACATTATGGAGCAGAGAACAAAAACTAGAACTATTTTTTTCCATAGTTGGTTAGCACCATCTATTAAATGTCATGTCTAAGAATCCAAATTCAGAAACATCAACATGGCATGATAAAGTATGGATGTAGTATTAGTTCAGCTTATTTTTAATAGTACCTCTCAAATAACCAGAAACGACATTTGTCTGTCATTTACCGATCCCCATGTGTGCCAGTTAACTGAGAGTCTATTGTATATCATTATGTACATATGCAAAATCTGGGGGGGGGGGGGGGGGAGAGAGAATCCAAAATCTACTAATAATTCCAAGCATTTTCAATAAGGGATACTCAACCTCTGTTATTTTTAATTCTTTATTTAACACAATTCTACATGGTTCTTAACCCCAAATCATTTTCAAAGTGACTAATAAATAGCAAAAATCATATCTAAAAGATACAGCACAAAAGGAAAGGGATTGGGAGTAGGAAAAGGGGAAAATAAAAATAATCAGCAATCACACTTATCTGGGAATGTAAGAGGTCTGAATGAGCCCCGAAAAGGAAACCAAACCTTTAACTTGGTAAATAAGTTGAATTTAAATCTTGTGTGGTTACCGGAAACCCATATAAAAGACAAAGATAGAAGGAGTTGAATATGCAACTCCTTAGGAGTTGAATATGAAATAAAATTGAGAAAGAAAAAAAGGTGTGGCAATACATATAAAGAATGCAATGAAATTGATGGAACTATTTAATGAATAGAAGGGACTGTATCTGGACATAGTAAGTATTAGGGGTGTGCATTTTTGTCACAAGTCATCATAAGTTGTATCAAATGCATTAGATTTGTACTTACAATGTGATATTTGATACATGGGCATGTCAAAAACTTAAGAATCAAAACTTACCCAATACTTTTTCATTTGAATTTTGTAAACCTTGGAAGCCTCCCAAAATTAGTTTCATTATCAGCATAAGGAAGCAAAGCAACACGTAAGGAAGCAAAACAGTGGAAAAATGTGTTCTACTATTACAGCAAGTTTCACCGCAATAGCTGAAGAAATGAGGAAGAAATGAGCCCTGAAGTTACCCCAGTTGCAGTAATTATGCGCAATTACTATAACACAAAAGTGACAAAGTTTTTTTTACTTTCATTATAGTAATGAAATTTTCACTAACTATACTTTAGAAACACTTTAGAAACAAAACACTGTTAGTGTACCGTCCACCTCGCTGCACTACAGTCTCCCTACCTGAGCTAGCGGGGGTGGTCTCGAGCCTGGCGTTGGAGTCTCAACAGCTTCTTGTGCTGGGAGACTTCAACATCCATGCCGAGGCGGCCCTCACAGGTGCGGCTCAGGACTTCATGTCTGCCATGGCAACCATGGGGCTGTCCCAACAAATATCTGGCCCCACCCACTGTGTTGGACACACATTGGATTTGGTTTTCTGCCAGGGATGGGAACAGGGTGGCGGTGTGGAGGAGTTGTCCATCTCTCCGTTGCCATGGACCGACCACTTCCTGGTCAGATTTAGGCTCACTGCGCCCCCTAACCTCTGCAAAGGTGGAGGACCTACTAAGATGGTCCGCCCCAGGAGGCTGATGGATCCAAATGAATTCCTGACGGCTCTTGGGGATTTTCCCGCCACCTCAGTAGGTGACCATGTCGAAGCCTTGGTTGCTCTCTGGAATGGGGAGATGGCCAGGGCTATTGACATGATTGCTCCGGAACGTCCCCTCTCAAGTAGCCGAGCTAAACCAGCCCCTTGGTTTACTGAGGAGCTGGCAGTGATGAAGCGAAGGAAGAGGGAACTAGAGAGCGTGTGGCGTTCGGATCCGAACGAGTCAAACCGAGCACGGTTTGTGTCCTTTCTTAAGGCATATGCCACGGCAATAAAGGCCGCAAAGAAGGTTTTGCGTCTGCAAAGAACCGTCCGGCGGAGTTGTTTTGGATTGTCAGAGGTCTTTTAACTCCCACCAATGCGGGCGGGAGCCCTGACAATTCGGTCGCGCGCTGTGAAGCATTTGCTCGGTTCTTTGCAGACAAAGTCGCCTTGATCCGTTCTGGGCTGGACGCCGCGTTAAATGCAGTCTCTGAGGATGTAACAAGAGCACCTGCTTGTCCTATTTTGATGGATTCTTTTCAGTTTGTGAAACCCGAGGATGTGGACAAGATACTTGGAGGAATGAGGCCCACCACGTCCATCCTAGACCCCTGCCCATCCTGGCTTCTGAGGGAGGCCAGAGGGGGATTGGCTGAGTGGGTAACAGTGGTGGTGAATGCCTCCCTTCGGGAAGGCAAGATTCCAGCGAGCCTAAAACAGGCTATTATAAAGCCGCTGTTGAAGAAACCATCACTGGACCCCACTAAATTGGACAACTTTCAGCCTGTTTCCAATCTCCCCTTCTTGGGCAAAGTCATGGAAAGCGTGGTGGCCTCACAACTCCAGGTATTCTTGAGAGACACGGATTATCTGGATCCGGCACAGTCTGGTTTCAGACCGGGACATGGTACCGAGACGGTCTTGGTCGCCTTAGTGGATGATCTGCGCCGGGAGCTAGACAGGGGGAGTGTGTCCCTGTTGGTGCTCCTGGACCTCTCAGCGGCCTTCGATACCGTCGAACATGGTATCCTTCTGGGGCGCCTTGCGGGAATGGGCCTTGGAGGCATTGCTTTGCAGTGGCTCCAGTCATTCCTGGAGGGCCGCACCCAGAAGGTGTTATTGGGGGACTCCTGTTCCGCACCACAGCCTTTGACTTGTGGGGTGCCACAGGGTTCCATACTGTCCCCCATGCTGTTTAATATCTACATGAAGCCGCTGGGTGAGATCATCCGGAGTTTCGGGGTGCGGTGTCATCTGTACGCAGATGATGTCCAACTCTGTCACTCCTTTCCACCTGCTACTAAGGAGGCTGTCGAGGTCCTGAACCGGTGCCTGGCCGCTGTAATGGTCTGGATGAGGGCGAACAAACTGAAATTAAATCCAGACAAGACAGAGGTACTCCTGGTCAGTCGTAGGGCCGAACGGGGTATAGGGTTACAGCCTGTGCTGGACGGGGTCGCACTCCCCTTGAAGGCGCAGGTTCGCAGCTTGGGTGTGACCCTGGACTCATCGTTGAGCCTGGATCCCCAGGTTTCAGCGGTGACCAGGGGAGCATTTGCACAGCTCAGGCTCGTGCGCCAGCTGCGCCCGTATCTCGGGAAGTCTGACTTGGCCACGGTGGTACACGCTCTGGTCACATCCCGCCTTGACTACTGCAACGCTCTCTACGTGGGGTTGCCCTTGAAGACGGCCCGGAAGCTGCAGCTGGTTCAGCGCGCGGCAGCCATGTTACTAACTGGAGCGGGTAGCAGGGAGCACACAACGCCCTTGTTGTCCCAGCTCCACTGGCTGCCGATTTGCTACCGGACCCAATTCAAGGTGCTGGTTTTGGCCTACAAAGCCCTAAACGGTTCCGGCCCAAAATACCTTTCGGACCGCATCTTGGCCTACGAGCCCACGAGGACCTTGAGATCGTCTGGGGAGGCCCTTCTCTCGATCCCGCCTGCCTCACAGGCACGGCTGGCGGGGACGAGGGAGAGGGCCTTCTCGGTGGTGGCCCCCCGGCTGTGGAACACTCTCCCTGCAGACATCAGGCAGGCGCCCTCCCTCATGTCCTTCCGAAAAAGCCTTAAGACATGGCTGTTCGAGAGGGCATTTAGTTAAGTGCAACGATGTGGTAAAGAAGATCGGAATGGAACAAGGAATATGAGACTGGTTATGATTCTACTAAGAGACGAAGCGGATTTTTAATGTTGTCTGTAATTGTTGTATAGTCTATATGTTGTTGTAATTGGTTTCCTTTGTAAATTGTCTTCTATATGTATTTGTACACCGCCATGAGTCGCCCTAATGGGCTGAGAATGGCGGTTAATAAGTGCATCAAAAAAACACCAGCACCCCCTAATTTTGAAATGACTGTTGAAATTTTTTTATCACACATGCCTAGTAGGTATGTGCACCCCACTTAGGGGGAAAATGTGAGAAACTTCAGCAAAAAAAAAAAAAACCTTAATGACCATACAAATTTTTAACTTCTGTGGAGGCTGGAATGGGCCTTGGATCCACAAAAGGATAGGCAATCAGCCATGAAAAATAAAAGGTTTAAAGGGAAACTACTGAAATTATTTGAAATACTGCATGAAGACTTAGCATTACAAAAAAGGGGAGGAAAGGGACTTCACTTTTTACTCTAATGCACATAAATCATGGTCAAGGATTGATATGTTCTTGGTAAACAAAATGTATGTACTAGAATAAAAATTATAGAAATTATGCACAAAACTATTTCAGACCATTGTCCAATATTATTGAAATTAGGAAGCTATAAAAAAGACTTTACATGAAGACTGAATAAATGTTTACTGAAGTATGAAGAAATAGTAGAAGGAGTCAAATTCACTTTAAGTAAATATTTTGAAGAAAATATAACAGGAGAAATGGATTGGAGAATAATTTGGAAAGCTGTCGTGGGGGGGGGGGTGGAACGCAAAGAGAGAGAGAAAGAAATTCAGAGGATATTAGAGGAAAGAATGGAGAAGGAAAGGAAAGTTAAAACGACCCAAGCAATTTAAAACTAGACAAGGAACTAAGAATGCTATGAAAAAACTAGATGGGATCACAATGTTAGGTTTAGAAAGAAAGTTTAGATACACAAAATAAAACTACTTTGAACATGCCAATAAGATGGGGAAATGGCTAGTATGCAAATAAAGAAAAATCAAGAAAAGAAACACATTTTGGAAATGAGGGGTGGAAAGTATCTATATCCGTTGTTCTCAACCTGTGAGTCCCCAGGTGTTTTGGCCTAGAACTCCCAGAAATCCCAGCTAGTTTCCCAGCTGTTAGGATTTCTGGGAGTTGAAGGCCAAAACATCTGTGGACCCACAGGTTGAGAATCACTGAGGAATGTCTCTCTTCAGCAAGATTGGTATATCACAGTTTGTCATATTACTGTCTCAAGAACCCTGTACCCAGGCTATAAATTACAGTGTCTAAATTGGCAGGACTGAACTATTGTGGCCTTGCTGCATCTGACCTAAACTGTTCTCAAAGATAAGTGACAATTTGGGAAACTATAGTCTCTTTTTCAAGAGAGAAAGAGAGAGCGACTTTAAACATCATAAGAAGCATGCCCAGAAACTGAGTAGCAGACAATAAAAATGTTTCAACAGTGTGGTCATATGATCCCTGGAACCAGCTCTGGTTAACAGAGTTTTAGCTATATAAACATACCTTACTACCTCCATACTTTCATTAAGAGCTGGGTACATGGTTCCTTTCCATGAACTGAATGACCTCTTACAGATTGCAAAAATACTTGTTTTGTGGTATCTCATTATTCAAAGCTGACTTTGACTACATAGCTTTTCTTTTTGCTGAAAGTATGTGTCAATTTATAGACATATTTTTGGCTCTTAGCACTAAAATAATGGACATTCTTTTCTCCTTATATCCATTTTGTCTTTTTATTCATTTTTTTTCCAAAATGTATTTGATTTACAAAAGGAAACAGATTAGGTTTACAGAAAGTGAGAAGTCAAAAGAGGTGAAGGATTCAAGGAAATGCCATCACCTCATGAATGAAATGGTTTTTTTTCCATGCATAAGAAATAAATGATTTGGATGCAACAAATTCCTTCTTTTCACAAAGTACAAAAAATGATCTTTGTTATATTCAGCACTGACTGATTAAATTTGCTTTACAGTGTTGGTTCACAAATAACATAAACACAGGAAAGCAGATTCTTGGTTTTCTATTAACTACAGAACTATTCCTATACAGATGGCATACACTGGAAAGAAAAAATATCTATCTCACCAGTTGCTTTGTTTTAAACAAAAAAATGTCTTGTCTATTGATAGCCTATCGGTTTTAAATTCTTGCACCTTGACATAGTCATTCGATGTCCCTGTGTACCTGTGGTCTGGTGTACACACACAAAAGATTTGTATAAAGCATGTGAGATATGAATGGATGACAACAGTTATATCAGTTGACAAACTGATGGCATGCTGTTGCCATGATCGGGTGGGCTGATTTTAATGTTTCTTGACAGTACAGGTTGAGCAACCCTTATCTAGAATTCTGAAATCCAAACTATTTCATAATCTGAAATTGTCCACTTGAGATAGTGACAACTTTACATTCTGATGGTTCAAGATGGGGCAATGCTGACAGGGGATAGGGAAAAGGCAGAACTACTTAATGCCTTCTTTGCCTCAGTCTTCTCACAAAAAGAGAGTCTTCAACCTCAGCAAGATGGAGTGGATGAGGGATTGGAGGACATCCAACCCCAAATTGGGAAAGAAGTCGTCCAGGAATACCTGGCCGCTCTTAATGAGTTCAAGTCCCCAGGGCCAGATCAACTACACCCAAGAGTATTGAAGGAACTAGCGGAAGTCATTTCGGAACCATTGGCAACCATCTTTGAGAGTTCTTGGAGAACGGGAGAAGTTCCAGCAGATTGGAGGAGGGCCAATGTGGTCCCAATCTTCAAGAAGGGAAAAAAGGATGACCCAAACAACTACCATCCGGTCAGCCTCACGTCGATACCGGGCAAGATTCTGGAAAAGATTGTTAAGGAAGCGGTCTGCAAACACTTAGAAACAAATGCAGTCATCGCTAATAGTCAACATGGATTTATCAAAAACAAGTCATGCCAGACTAATCTGATCTCTTTCTTCGATAGAGCTACAAGCTGGGTAGATGCGGGGAATGCCGTGGATGTAGCGTACCTGGATTTCAGTAAGGCCTTCGACAAGGTCCCCCATGACCTTCTGGCAAGGAAACTAGTCCAATGTGGGCTAGGCAAAACTACGGTGAGGTGGATCTGGAATTGGTTAAGTGGACGAACACAGAGAGTGCTCACTAATGCTTCCTCTTCATCTTGGAAAGAAGTGACAAGTGGAGTGCCGCAGGGTTCCGTCCTGGGCCCGGTCCTGTTCAACATCTTTATTAATGACTTAGATGAAGGGCTAGAAGGCATGATCATCAAGTTTGCAGACGACACCAAATTGGGTGGGATAGCCAATAGTCCAGAGGACAGGAGCAGGATTCAAAACGATCTTGACAGATTAGAGAGATGGGCCAAAACTAACAAAATGAAGTTCAACAGTGACAAATGCAAGATACTCCACTTTGGCAGAAAAAATGAAATGCAAAGATACAGAATGGGGGACGCCTGGCTCGAGAGCAGTACGTGTGAAAAAGATCTTGGAGTCCTCGTGGACAACAAGTTAAACATGAGCCAACAATGTGATGTGGCGGCAAAAAAAGCTAATGGGATTTTGGCCTGCATCAATAGGAGCATAGTGTCTAGATCTAAGGAAGTAATGCTACCCCTCTATTCTGCTTTGGTTAGACCACATCTGGAATATTGTGTCCAATTCTGGGCACCGCAATTCAAGAGAGATATTGACAAGCTGGAATGTGTCCAGAGGAGGGCGACTAAAATGATCAAGGGTCTGGAGAACAAGCCCTATGAGGAACGGCTTAGGGAACTGGGCATGTTTGGCCTGAAGAAGAGAATCATAGAATCATAGAATCATAGAATCATAGAATCATAGAATCATAGAATCAAAGAGTTGGAAGAGACCTCATGGGCCATCCAGTCCAACCCCCTGCCAAGAAGCAGGAATATTGCATTCAAATCACCCCTGACAGATGGCCATCCAGCCTCTGCTTAAAAGCTTCCAAAGAAGGAGCCTCCACCACACTCCGGGGCAGAGAGTTCCACTGCTGAAGGCTGAGAGGAGATATGATAGCCATGTATAAATATGTGAGAGGAAGCCACAGGGAGGAGGGAGCAAGCTTGTTTTCTGCTTCCTTGGAGACTAGGACGCGGAACAATGGCTTCAAACTACAAGAGAGGAGATTCCATCTGAACATTAGGAAGAACTTCCTGACTGTGAGAGCTGTTCAGCAGTGGAACTCTCTGCCCCGGAGTGTGGTGGAGGCTCCTTCTTTGGAAGCTTTTAAGCAGAGGCTGGATGGCCATCTGTCAGGGGTGATTTGAATGCAATATTCCTGCTTCTTGGCAGGGGGTTGGACTGGATGGCCCATGAGGTCTCTTCCAACTCTTCGATTCTATGATTCTATGATTCTAATGTGCATGAAATTATTTAAAATACTGTCTAAAATTACCACCAAACTATATGGTTGACCCTTGTTGGGTTCTGTACCTGCAGATTCCACCATCCATGGCTTGAAATAGTTTTCTAATTCCAAAAAGTAAACTTTGATTTCTCTATTTATAAAAATGATACCATCTTGCTACACCATTGTATTTAATGGGACGAGCACCTATGGATTTTGGCATCCAGACGGGTCTTAGAACCAAACTTCCAGTAGCTACCAAGGTCCCACTGGATGTATATGAAACATGAATGCATGTTTATTCATTTATTTAAAACATTTATATTCCACCTTTCTCACCCAGAAGGGGACTCAGAGCGGAGCACAGCATATATACAGCAAACATTCAATGCCGCGACAAGAATTCATTATATGCATACATAAACTTTAAAAACATTTATCTCAATATTAAAATACACTGTTTAAATCAGTCTTGGTCATCTGCGTCAAATCTAATTGGCCTGGTAAAGTTTCCTATCACTGCTTTATTGCACTGTCCCGCAGTCAAGTTTTTACCATTCTTCTGAAGGACAGAAGGGAGGGGGCCGATCTGATCACACCAGGAAGGGAGTTCCATAGCTGGGGGACAATCACCGAGAAGGCCCTCTCTCTTGTCCCCACCAATTGCACCTGTGACAATGGTGGGACAGAAAGCAGGGCCTCCCCAGAAGATCTTAATCTCTGTGATGATTCACAGGGGAGATGCATTCGGACAGGTAAATTGGGCCGGAGCCGTTTAGGGTTTCATAGGCCAAAGCCAGCACTTTGAATTGTTCCCGGTAGCAAACAGGCAGCCAGTGGAGCTGGCATAACATGGGAGTTGTATGCTCCCTGTATGCCACCCTAGTTATTAACCTGGCTACCTCTCATTGGACTATTTGAAGCTTCTGAGCAGTCTTCAAAGGCAACCCCACATAGAGTGTGTTGCAGTAGTCTATCCTAGATGTAATGAGAGCATGACCACTGTGGCCAAGTCTGACTTCCCAAGGTACCAGCGCAGCTGACGCACAAGTTTTAATTGTGCGAAAGCTCCACTGGCCATTGCCGTGATTAGACTTGAGTCTAAATTTGAGTCTGGACCTGAGTTTCCAAGATAACTCATTACATACATATAAGTGAACACAAGTATTAAAAAATATTCCAAAATCCAAAATCACTTCTGATCCCAATAATTTCAGATAAGGGAAACTCAATCTGAAGTGAAATATGTACACATGTACCTCTACTTCATATTATGCATTTCTCACACAATTTTAAGTAAACACTAGTTAGTGCAAATAAGTCTAAATAAATGCATTGATGTCATGGCAAAGATCCTACATCACAGCATACATTTTTCCTTGTGGTATTATGCATTGATTGCTCTAAACAACTTTTGTATCGAATGGCAACCACATTTTGGAGAAAATCAATTAAGCCACAAAAAGCATAATAAACAGTCACGGCACTAAAATGATGTTAGTGTGGATGCCTATCAGGCTTTCTAAGGAGAGCATTTCTCAATCTACAATCCTCTCTCACATCTTCCTGCCGTGTATTACGTCCAGTGATGGGTCATAAAGAAATGTCTCTTCAGCAAACCTTGGTCTTGGGACAAGTATATGTTCTTCCAAGCACATGAAAAACAGGGAGGGGTAGAATAACCAATAATGCATGCATGGGTCAGATCAAGAGGAGATTGCTTCCTTTCACAGAAGTTGATGATCCACCAGTTTCCTGGAAGTGTTTTTGCAAAGCTTTGCAGAGTCAGATCGCAACCACCTGCTGTTCTCTGGAAAGCTCCACAGACTCATCAGCTGTACATAGTTCCCGTTGGTGAATGTTCAAGTCTTGCTGTTCCTGACAGTTTTGAGCCTCATTTTGAAGACAGAACTAAAATAGACAGATTCCCAGCATGAAAACAGGCCATCTGCCATCCTTGCTTTTGCTTGGCACTGTACAGAACTTGAGAAGTTGTTGTAACAGTGGGGAGAAAACTGGGGGAGGGTGTGGGGTAGGAACATAACCTTTTGGTTACACACTTTGATGACTCTGGCTCGTCTCCAGCTTCCTCTAACTTCATACACATTTTGAATTGCTATTCAGCCTTTGTCAGCTAATAATCCATCTAATGGAGGTGGAGGCCAAGAAAGAGAAGAGGGGGAGACATACATTCTTATTAACTTTTGGCAAAGAAAGGAAATAGGGGTTTTCTCTGATCCACACCCCATGTAATGTAATGTAAAAGAGGCCAAATGCTTTTTGCCCTATTCAACTCTTGATAGCATTTCAAATCATGCTTGACAGATGTGAGTCAACAGCAAGATCCACTCTGGATAAAAAAAAATGGAGAACAAAGATTTAAAATGTTACTAAGCCTAAATCCTTTCTTCCAAGTACACTTTTGTCTTGAATTCGTCACAAGATTTAATTTATCTCTTGGTTCATTGACTTTTTTCTTTTGCCTTCCAGGGATCCCAGGAAGTTGTATCTAAAATTATGGAAAGAAACAGGATATAAGAAGAATATAAGAAGCATAAAAGGATTCAACTAGCAGCAAACAAATAGGTGAGGAAACGATCCAAACAAACTTTTGCAGAATAACCCAGCAATCTTGGGTAATTGTTCCAATACTGGAAACTTTAGAGGAATCCAGAGCCTTGCCAGATTTGTGATGGCTTAGCCAAAAGGAAAAAGCAATATGTGTTTCCTATTCGTTTCAAGCCTTCTTTTCTTTAAGATCTATACTTTTAACTGCCAAAGGATGAGTGCCAGAGCTTGAAAAGGGGTTTTCTGGACAATCGCTGCCAGATTCCCTCAGTGAATGCAAGCAGTGGCCATCTGTGGGAGTCTCAGGGACCTTCCACACAGCTGAATAAAATCCCACATTAACGTCCTTAGAATTATAGAATCATAGAATCAAAGAGTTGGAAGAGACCTCATGGGCCATCCAGTCCAACCCCCTGCCAAGAAGCAGGAATATTGCATTCAAATCACCTTTGAACTGGAATATATGGCAATGTGGACTCAGATAACCCAGGGCAGATCCAGACAGGCCATTATCCCAGGAGCACACTTCCTGTGATGGGTGTCCAGATGCTCTTGTGGGACTGGCCCACAAAAACATCTGGAGGCCCTACCCTTCCACAGTTTTCTGGACTAAATTAGTCTGTAAAACTGTGGGAATACCCACCCCCTCCCCCAAAGCCCCCAGACCCCTTTGAAAAGGAAAATAAAATTACCTGGCCTCCAGTACACTCTCAGAGATACTCTCCTGGCATGTAGAAATGATACGCCAAGTGGGGGAGGGGAGGAAGGAGTGATTTCCCTCCCTCCCCGCTCTCCTCGCGCATCATTACTATGTGCCAGGAAAGCTGCTCCAAGTGTGTATTGGAGACCGGGTAAGTTTTCTTTACTTCTCAAAGGGGTCTGGGGGCTTCGGGGGAGGGGGTGGGAATTCCCACAGTTTTACAGACTAATTTAGTCTAGAAAACTGTGGAAATGTTGTCTAGACTGCGGTCCAGACACCGGAAATAGTGGGTTTATCCCGTGTCTTCCAAGAAGGCACAGAATAAATCCACTATTTAATTCACTACAAACCAGGGTTTTTCTGGTTTGTAACAAACTGAATCAGGACTGTCTGGAAAGCCTCTTCTTTATTATGGGAGTTACCGCAATAAAGGTACTGTCTGGATGGGCCCCTAGTTCAAAGCAGATATTGTGGGATTTGGGGCTGTGTGGAAAAGCCTTCAGGTGTTTATCAGATGAGGGAGGCAAACCTCAATTACAACAGGACAACAGCATCTTTAGATGAGGCTTAGCTCATGATCTTGCTCCTCTCTTGTTGCTCTCTAGATGGGAGACAGCCTGGAAAGCGTCTCTTAAGGTAAACTTGTCACAGTGTTTCCTGGGGCTCAATGTGTTTGACTCATCCTGGAGCCCCTTCAACACTGCCATATAAAATCCAAATTATCTGCTTTGAATTGGATTATATCGCAGTGTAGAGTCATATAATCCAGTTCAAAGCAGATAATGTGGATTGTCTGCTTGGATAATTTGGATTAGATGGCAGGGTAGAAGGGGCCAGTAGGTTTTCTCTGTTCTCCAGACTCTTACATGTCCCAGCCATGGAGCCTATGGCCAGAAGTGACAATAATTCTTGTCCAAGAGATTCTGGCAAGCCAAAGCTTTCTGGTCCATGCTGTTAATCCATGGCCATCACTCAGCACAAAGCTAATTAACTGCTATAATTTGCATAGACAGATTCAAACAGTTTTCTTTTTGGACTACCCTCCCAGAATTTCCAGCCATCGTGGTTCCTGGAATTCTAGGAGCTGTAGTCCAAGAAAGTGCGTCTTTCCAGACTCTGTATAAAAATGTGCAGAATGCTGAACAATGTACCCGTCAATCTTCCCTCTTTTGGTGGAAATGGTGATGTACAGCAGGCCCATATGGGTGACAAAAACAATGCATGAGCACTGCTGTTTTTGAAGTCACCCTTCACTTTTTTTTGTCTGCCTAGAGCAGGTAGAAGACCCGTCAAGTACTCCAAGCTATTCACTTCTTATTAGGTCTTTCAAAAAGGGCCTTACATGTGATTGTTTTAACGAGAGAGTGGTGAATGATAGCAATAGAAACAGGAAAGAAGAAGAAAAAAAACAGATCTCTCCTTCCTCCAAAGAAAACAAATCTTTCAAAATAGATTACTGGACAGATGCCTCTTTGCCCATATCTTCATCACAAAGGGTAATTTAGGGGGAAGAGAAAATGAAAGACACACAATGTACAAGTCCTGAAGTTGTCTTCATCTCTGTCTATTTGTGTCAGTGTTGTTCATGTCACCCTTATGTTTGTTCATCAGAGGCTGCTGGGAGAGATGCATGGGAAGAACATTGGGAACAGGCCACAGTGCTCATTGCTCCTGCTTAATTGGCTGGAAATTCACTGTAGACAAACAGCACAGTCGGATGGAGCTTGGAAAAGTTACCAGTTGGCCTAATACTCCAGAATTCCCCAGGCATCCAGCCCAATGAGGAAGTCAAAGAAAGTAATTTTTCTGAACTCAGCAGTGTTTTGTGTGTTCTACTTTACTAGGCAACCAGCAGCCCTTATTTAGGATTGGTTTCTTTTGAAGAGGAGGTCTCTGAAGACATATGATTTTAATGCACTATTTGGATTTACGAGGGTTGGAACTTTAATAGGGGCAACACTGCTGTAAAGACGCCACACAACAAGACCAAAGAATGTTGTGTGTACCGCACATTAGTTACATACCAACCTTACCTCTGAGCAAAAAACCCGCCCTTCCTATGTCATGCGCATATGGAGTGACGCAAAGAACTGAGCCTCGTATTAGCTTGCAGTCTAAAGTAAGTGTTGTTGCAATGTTTTCAAAACAAGAACAATGGAGTTGGATAAAGATTGAATGTGCCAGAGGTCACGCAGCACAAGAGTGTCATCAAGGTCTTCAAGAGGCTTGCGGGGAATCTGCATTGCCTTACAGAACAGTGGCAAGGTGGGTAGAAGCCTTCAACAAAGGACGCCAAAATGTGGCAGACATGCATCAGCCAGGTCATCCTAGTGTCAGCGAAGCAGAGGTGAATGCTATTGCCGCACTCGTAGACAGTGATCAACACCATACGATTCATGAGCTGGCCTGAAACACAGGATTTGCACATACGACCTTGATGACATTGTCGTGCCGCATGACCTCTGGCACATTCAATCTTTATCCAACTCCATTGTTCTTGTTTCAAAAACATTGCGACAACACCTACTTTAGACTGCAAGCTAATACGAGGCTCAGTTCTTCGCATCACTCCGCATGCACGTGACGTAGGAAGGGCAAGTCTTTTTGCTCAGAGATGATGTTAGTATGTAACTAACGTGTGGTACACACAACATTCTTTGGTTTCGTGGCGTCTTTACAGCAGTGTTGCCCGTATTAAAGTTCCAGCCCTCGTATTAGCAAATATTGTAGTCATATTGAATGTGAGGGCAAACAGCAGAGCAAACTGTCCTCAAAGTGAGTTTCCAGAGACAAAAAGCTTCCAGGCTTGCTCTCTCTCTCCCCCCAGCTCTCCACCTCCCCCACCCCACATTTCAGACTGTAGGACTTTTGTAAACCTTGCTTTGTTTTGTTTTCTCACACACAGACCAGAGGCGGCCCTAGGTAATTTTCAATGGTAAGCAAACAGTATTTTGCTCCCCCCCCCCCCCCCAACCAAT
Organism: Anolis sagrei; assembly: GCF_037176765.1. Lineage (NCBI taxonomy): Eukaryota > Metazoa > Chordata > Lepidosauria > Squamata > Anolidae > Anolis > Anolis sagrei. Next base: position 228,045,556 of record NC_090024.1, read on the forward strand.
CACTGATATATATTTTCTGTTTGTCATGGGAGTTCTGTGTGCCATATTTGGTTCAATTCCATCATCGGTGGAGTTCAGAATGCTCTTTGATTGTATGTGAACTATACATCCCAGTAACTACAACTCGCATATGTCAAGGTCTGTTTTCCCCCAAGAGCGCCTCAAGAGCGCCCCTGGGCAAAATCAACTATACTGCAAATGATTACTTTGCGTAATGGGTTGAGCCGCCCCTGATACAGACACACTATCAACCATTTCCTTTATTGTGGGACAGATTTTTTTCACAGTTCTCATACTTCTTCTTGCCAGAATATGAAAGTGGTATACAAATGCTTTAGAGATTGAAAGAACAAATTTGGTAGTTTAAGTGCTTCCCTAAATGCATCTGAGGAAGTAGACTGAATCTACAAAAGTTTATCTACCAAATTCATTATCTCAGTCTCAAAGAATGAATAGGAATAAGTGCAACTGACAGTAGAAATGGCTTCAGATTACAATTCTGGATTATGTCATTTTAATGTTATATTAAGATGTGTTTAATTTTATGTTTTCATTGTTTTAAATGTCTAATTATGTTCTATGTTTAATATGATTTTAATAGTTTAATTTATAGTTACGTTATCGTTTTGGTTTTTATGGTTTGGTTTTGTATATATGTTGGCATGGAATCTTGCCATTACTTGATGTATACTGCTTTGAGTCCCTCCAGGGGTGAGAAAAACGGTATATAAATGCAGTAAGTCAGTAAGTAAGTAAGTAAATAAAGGCGCTACAAAAACCCTTGCATACTGACATTCCAGACATCATCATCAACATTACCATAATCATTTACCATAATCATAACCATTTTTTCTCACCACAATGAAACTCAAAGTGACTTACATTATAATAATAATAACTTAATAAGTTTATTTTTGTACCCCACCTCCATCTCCCCATGGGGACTCGGGGCAGCTTACATGGGGATGAGCCCGATCAACATAGTTAAAATAAAACACATTAAAATACATCAACAACAACATAAACAAACAACAACATTATAACAATGATATAAAAGCAGACATCAACCAGCAACTAATAGATCTGCAATAATTATTAATTTCTGGGAATGGATGAATGGCTGGTGCAAATAAGGATAGGGTTGATCACTAAAGTGTGTAAGTCAATTGGCAATAGCAAAGATAGGAGGCAATGTAAGAGCATTATAACTTTAAGTACTGGACAATATTAAAGTGCAGGATCCTACCTGGGATCAAGTTATCAGAGAAATTATCTAGTCAAAAGCTCAGCAGAGGGAAGCATTTCAATACAGTTTTAAATCTACAAATATACAAACATTAACACAACTATTTCTTTGAATTTTACCCTCTTAGGAAGTGGTAACAGTGATGCAATTGTGGCAATATTGGCACAATCGTGGCTTGTTTGAAGCAGGGCAAATAAACTAAGACCAAAAAGCAATATTTTCCCATCAATGGTTTATTTGAAAATAAGTTATGGTTTATGCATTCTTATTTTGGAGGGCCAAATCACAGGGCATGGTTATGCAAGTTGTCCGGGAAATTTTGATCAGTCCATCTGTCCTGCAGTGACAATTTTAATACACAGACCTGCCAGTCTTGAGATCTTTTTGGGAAAGCTTTTGTTTACCATCACAGCCTCATCTGGTGCGGACACAGGACAGAGCCTTCCATACTGAGGGTTCCCCATTCATGGGAAGCTGGTTGGCCCCCTCTCTGCTCTCTTTTCACCAGAACCTTTTCATTCAAATGTGAATTGGTGGCAGTGAGTATTTTATGGGGGCAAAAATATTTTAACATATGTGTGTGTGTGTGTGTGTGTGTGTGTATTAACCTCTATCTGTCTGTCTATCTATCTATCTATCTATCTATCTATCTATCTATCTATCTATATTTCATTAAAGCAGTGGTTCTCAACCTGTGGGTCCCCAGGTGTTTTGGCCTACAACTCCCAGAAATCTCAGCTAGTTTACTAGCTGTTAGGATTTCTGGGAGTAGAAGGTCAACACTGTGATGGCACGCCCGAGCCTTTGGGAAAACTATATTGTCTGGCTTTAAACGGGGGCTATCTGTATACCTTCTGTTAAGACCCTTAGCAGACAGAGGCACTTTAGGTAAGGTGAAAAGATAACCAAAATTAGTTTGCTGCAAAAAAGATGAATAAACAATACATTACAAAAGGAGCCTTTGCTAGTTACTGTCATCTCTCTGCCTCTGGCACAAAGTGATGGTTATAAACTGTCCCAATCTTCTTTCTTGTGAAGCATAAGCTGGTCACAAACTTCTGTTGTCCTTTGGACTGCAGATATTATAATACTGCTATATTCTTTGCAGGTGCAAAGAATGCCTTTTTTTGGATTGTTTGGCCTGCAATTACCAGACAACGCCCCAAGCCTCTAGTGACTGTAGAAAAGGGAGCAGTCCAGCAAGAGAGCTCTATACAGATAAATGGAATAGACCAACTAAAGACTGGCCTCTGGGGGGTGTTATGCTCCACCCAAAAACGAATACAAAGGAAGGTATCTACACTATTGGGAAAATCTATGAACAGGGGAAACTGAAGCAGAGGAGAGGAAAAGACAGAGACAAGACTTCACAAAAACATCTGGGGACCCACAGGTTGAGAACCACTGCATTAAGGTGTCATGAGAAACACCTTGTAGTTTTTTGGCAGTTGTTACTACCCTCTGCAGCTGAATGCCTTAAATCTACTAAGCAAAGATAAAAACTCCCTAGCTAATGAGAGAAATATGCAAGCATGCACCAGTACGGTTAAAGCATCATCATCCAGTGCACGTAATACAAACAATTTGGAAAGAACCAATGGAGAATAAAGATGTCAGGGCTCATCTTCCTGGCACAGGTACCTGGTAGAGCTTTATGCTTCCCCGGCAGGTTAAAGGGATCCTTTAGGTAAATTCCACTACATGTTCCTGTAAGATATTAAGCATTTTAATTCACATTATTTGTGTCTGCTAAACCTCGGTCACTTGTTTCAGACCCCATAAGATCATGTAACACCAGAGTGCTCTTGGTACAGGTCTGCAGCAGATTTCTTCCAAGGGAAGAACAAGGTGCTGTAATTCAGGGGGAGGTGAGAGTTTTCTAAAACTCACAAGGGTATGATCTGATGCTCCAATTACAAAAAAAATCCCTTTGAGCTCCTTGTGATCCCAGAGTATTTGTGTTTGGGGTTTTTTAATGTTTGTTTTTACAGTGTAAGAAGGGAGAACTGTTTCTTCTGCCTCTGTTGGTGGAATGCCCTGCTGGTTCTAAGTCCCATGACTGAAAGGAAGGATCTTTCCATTTTCAGATATTTAGTTGTATTGTCACCCCAGGCCAGGATGAATAGCTTCAGAAACTTCAAGGATAGATAAAAATGGCCAAATCTACTGGCCACTATTTAGGTCATCCAATCATAAAGCAAGGGGAAGGAGGGCAGAAACTGAGCGTTCTTTGCATAACTCACCAATTTCTGCACAATGGTGTTTTGAAAAAAAAAAAAGTCCAATTTCTGCCGCACAGGATGCCAAGCTGTTATGCCTGGAAACATCACAAGCTTGGCATCAGTGGCAAAGATAAGCACGGGCTTAGAGCTTCTCCATCAAATTCACAATGACACTAAATTAGGAAGAGGAAACAAATACCCCGGAGGACAGGATCAAAATTCAGAACTACCATAACAGATTGGACAGCCAGGCCAAAATTAACAAATTTAATTCCAAGAGGGATAAGCATAAAGTCTAAATATCCTAAAGGCACCAGACCTGCCTGATTTTGAAGTTGAGCAGGGTCATCCCTGGTTAGGACCTGTATGGAAGATTGTTAATGAATACCAGATGCTCCAGGCTCTATTTCAAAGGAAGGAAAGTGCCAAAACTACCTCTGAATATTCCTTGCCTATGAAAACCTTACAGAAGTCACGAGGTTGCCATAAATTGACAGGCAACATAAATGAAATGCATAAATATAGGATGGGTGACATGTGGCTTGAAAGCAGTAAAAACAAAAAGGGTCTAGGGTCTTTGTAAACCGAAAACTGCAAAGATGCCATGTAGAATATGGAGCTAACCCTGTTTTCTGTTGCTGCCATGACTAGATCACAAACAAATGCATTTTTGTTTCATGAAAGGAGATTCCAACAAAATATTACAGCAGTACATGTGAAAAAGATCTTAGAGTCTTCGAGGACAACAAGTTAAACATGAGCCAACAGTGTCATGCAGTGGCAAAAAAGGCCAATGGGATTTTGGCCTGCATAAATAGGAGTATGGTGTCTAGATCCAGGGAAGTCATGCTACCTCTCTATTCTGCCTTGGCCAAACCATTCCTGGAATACTGTGTCCAGTTCTGGGCACTGCAATTGAAGGGAGATATTGACAAGTTGGAATGTGTCCAGAGGAGAGTGACTAAAATGATGAATGATCAGGAGAAGAAGCCCTATGAGGAACAGCTTAAAGAGCTGGGCATGTTTAGCCTGCAAAAGAAAAGGCTTTTTCCAGGGCCTTTTCTGTGGTGGGCCTTTTCTGTGGTGGCCCCCCGACTCTGGAACGCCCTCCCCAAAAACCTTAGACAGGCCCCTACATTGGCTGTCTTCAGAAAGAACTTGAAGACCTGGCTTTTCCGATGTGCCTTCCCAGATTAGGAAATCTCCACTACCAAGTCCCATAAGCACTTTATCAGAACCAATGATTGCTGCACATCGCACATCGCACTTGCCCTGGAAGCCCTATATACACCTCCTGTCACATCAGCACTTTTAATCTTGTACCCATTGCTCTGGCCCAGCCCAGTTTTATTGTGTTTAGTGTATTGTGCCTGTTGTTTATTTTGCTTTATTCTGTTTTAAATTGTTTGATTTGCTTAGATTGTATTGTTGTGTTGTGTGTTGAGGCCTCGGCCTGTGTAAGCCGCATCGAATCCTTCGGGAGATGCTAGCGGGGTACAAATAAAGTATAATAATAATAATAATAATAATAATAAAAGGCTGAGAAGAGACATGATGACCATGTATAAATATGTGAGGGGAAGTCATAGGGAGGAGGGAACAAGCTTGTTTTCTGCTGCCCTGGAGACTAGGATGTGGAATAACGACTTCAAACTACAGGAAAGGAGATTCCACCTAAACATTAGAAATAACTTCCTAACTGTGAGAGCTATTCAAGAGTGGAACTCTCTGCCTTAGAGTGTGGTGGAGGCTCCTTCTTTGGAGGCTTTTAAATGGATGATGGATGGATGGATGGCCATCTGTCGGGGGTGCTTTGAATGCAATTTTCCTGCGTTTTGGCAAGGGGTTGGATTGGATGGCCCAGGAGATCTCCTCCAACTCTATGATTCTATGATTATGAAGAGCTTCTTTAATGTGTGAGCTGTTTAACAGTAAAACAGGTTGCGTAGACAGGGTGTGGATTTACCTTCATTGGAGGTCTTTAAATAGAGGTTGGATGGGCATATTTCAGGAATACTTTAGTTGTGTATTCCTGTCTGGCTGGAGTTGGTCTAGAAATCCCTCGTTGATCCCTTCCAGCTCTAAGATTCTAAGGCAACTGGAGGCAATTGATTTTTTAAAGGTTTTTAACCTGGCGTTCTCTTATACTGTGTGAAATTGTTTCCCCATTGAGACAAAGGAGGCTACCTTGAATGGGCATCAAAAATGTGAATCTATTTGCCAGGCACTTTCCTGATTATTTTCTTGATTGTTAATATTACCAGTATTTTCATGTTTTGTAACAAATTATCTTTAAAGTATTGCATTTCTGTTCTTGTTAATGTTATCTATGCCCCCACCTTTCCCTCAAAACTGGGATTCCAGATGATTGTTTTATTATTGTATTCCTTTATTATTTTGAGCCCATAGTTTTGCTGCATTTGTTGTAAACTGCTTTGAGATTTTAAAAATAAAAAGTGATAATAAAATGTTATTGATATGATTCTCATTATTATTGGATGGCCTGTGCCCCAAGGTAATAGACACAGCCAATTCGTCAACACTGTTTTCACCTCCTTTCTCTTCTCTTTCTTCTCAGTTTCCTCCCCACTAATCCAAAAGTAGTATTTGTAAAATGGAGAAGGGGACAGGTAAGGCTTTTTTTGCTCAGAGAAGAGGCAAAAAGCTTTCATATATTTTGCTTTCATGATTCACCATCCTATTAACGGGAAATGAAATGAAACATTACTTCTGGAAGGTTGTGTCGATTTCCTGAAACCCTGCTTTGGTAGTATAAACACACCTGTAAATACAAAAAGCTTGTGTGTTGGTAGTTGGCACAAAGCAATAGTCACAGCAACCCATAAACAAGTGGAAACATCAAAGCTGCATTCTCCCATAAGTCACTGAAATCATCATGGGACAAGAGCCAAGCAGAGGTTACAAATAAATACACAGCAGCGGATCTGCCCCGTGTATTATTGCTTCAACGCCAATGGAAAAGAAGTTGAGTTTAGGGCAAGGCTGGAACTGTTGGAGACTTCGCCCACGGTTGCCCACCTTTGTCCATATGTTTCCATGGATCAAGCTGAGGCCACATCAACAAACACTGAGGTCAGCTTGGATCTACTGCCTGCCACCAACATTAAAAAGTAGACCATTCTAAAGGTAAACCTAATATGCTCCATTTAACTCAATACAAACTGATCCCCTTATCCACACATTCAATATCCCTGACTTATCCTACATATACACCAAACAATATTTTTGAGTGGAGAAGGTCTGCTTGCAGGTGAGCCAAAAATAAAATAGCCAATATACATGAACAATGGGACCACATTTGAAATACTTTGCATAACAATTGCATCACTGTCTCAAATAGATTTGAGGAAAGTGCAAAAGCATCTAACCAAAATGACTGACGGGTTTGAGCACTACAACAGAAGCAGATGACCATGGGTCTCCAGATATCTCTGACCTTCAGCTCCCACGTCTTCCTGTCATTGGCTATATTCGTGAAGATTGCTGGGATTCGTAGGCCAAACACTTCTGGAAGATCATAGTTAGATTTCCCCCACCAGTGGAAATTTTATTTATTTCATTTCTTGTCAATCCAGAACAAGTCAGTTTTTCAGCAAGTGAAGTAAACTATACTTTGTTGAACCAAAAACAAAGCAAAAGAGCATAAGTATTTTTGACCAATCTGACAACAAGAGAGCAATAACCCATAAGTTCAGGATAGAATCATAGTTAGAAGAGGCCTCATGGGCCATCCAGTCCAACTCCCTGCCTAGAAGCAGGAATATTGCATTCAAAGCACCCCTCTATGTAGGCAAGATCTTTAAACTGGAGTTTCTAACAAAACACAGGAGCCCAGAAGATCATAAGTACACAGCAGCTATAACATTAATCCAAAAATACAGGAGACCAGGAAACTACTTGATACTTGGAACATGAATCCATGAATAAACACAAAGAAAAACCTAAAACTTGAGTTCATAAATCTCATACACATGAGAAAGCTTGAGAGAGGAACATGAAGCATGTAACTTGAACTCAAACATTAACTCCTCTAAGGAATGGCCCAAATCAAACCTCCTTTATACCTGCTTCACTTGGGAACTCTCTGCAGGGCCCCTTCTTATTAACAGGCATTGAGAACAGCACCTCCCTTCAGCTGCTTGCCTTTGTTGATAAATTGCTCTTTTGCTATCTAACTCAGGAGAAACAGGGGAGTCATGAGGAAACGCATCTGCAATTAATACATTCCGATCAGAGACTGACCTTGGTTCCCTTGAGAAATCTAACTCTGGTCTGTCAACCTCCAAATCTTTCTCCAACTGCGAACTTATTGCTGGCTTCGCATTCCCAGAATCCTCAGCCCCATCAGGTACAGAACCATACTCTTGTGAGTCCTTAGATGCTGGCACAATCTCCCCTGACACCCCAGACAGTGGTACAATTGCAGGCTGAACCACAACACCACTTGCCCTTACAACCAGATAAGGATTTCTTATCTTTCTTTTCCAGCCGACGGATTGACCTTCACTGATCCCAAGAACTCTGTCTCAGTTTACAAAAGTTCTGCTTTCTATCTTTACCCTCATTACATTCTGCAACTAACAAATCATCCTCAGAAGACAGTTTCTCAGAGAAAGACTGGTGTGGGCCTCTCCCAGGAATTTTACCTTATGACACTACAGGAGAAGCACTCCATTCATGAAACACCTCAGGCCTCTCAGCAAGGCCTGTGCTCAACTCAGGTCCAGAAATCCCCACTGATATCAGACACAGACCCAGAAAACCCTTAATCCCCATTGACATCAGACACAATCACAGGCTGAACTACAACAGCCTATCTCACAGGAATGATTCAACTCCCAGCAGTCCCCTTTTATCTCGAAATCCTGTTAGAGATTGATCACCAAAACTTTCAGGAAAGAAGTCTGGAAATGTAGTTTAAGAAGGCAAGGATCCCTATGGCTGAAAATTCAAAAGACCCCACGCTAAATTACATTTCCTAGAATTCTGCTCGCTTCCTACATTAAAGCCTCATTGTAAGTGTGCTCTCTGCCTGTCTCTCTCTGGGCCATCCATGTGCCGGAGGAGTTTCTTCCTTGCCCAGATATCCAGCTAGGCATCCCTCCTGTCCGCCAGCCCACCCCAGGCCACCCTCACAGCCCTCTTTGAGGAAATAGCAGTGTTTCTCCCTCCACTCTGGCCTCGCCATCCTCCTCAGAGACCTTTGGAGGAAGCAAACTGAGCTCTTTTTGGGGAGAAGCAGTACCCGCAATGGAAACCATTTATGAGTCTTACATAACTCTTCCAAAAGTTATCGGTCAGTTTTTTTTTAATTTTAATTTTTTTTTTTGCATGGGTGCCTCTCACATTTCTTAATGTCACATTGTATGTATGAATCTTATGAAATAGATATGACAAATGAGATACAAATGAAATTTTGCACAGCCCTATCTCACATACATACATACATACATACATACTGTACAAACACACACAGAGAGAAAGAGAGAGAGGGAAGTAATACCAAACATGCAAGGAATTCGAGACAATGAAAGAAGTTTTTTTCATTCATCAAATGAATATCACTGTTACAATCTATGAGAATGGTGGTTGACTTGTATGGCTGGAAAAGGCTAGAGAAGTACAATAGTTCCAACTTAAGAATGCGCATAACTAGAAGGCCATATCCATGGGCTTTCCCCTGTTCTTGATCTCTGCATTTCATTTTCACAGATAGCATCTCTCCCTTCTGGGGAGGATGTTTCAAATGTACACGTTGTGCATTTTGCCTCTCCCCATGTGCCACATTGACTAAAATGTATCTATGTAGAGTTACACCTATATTTGAAATGATTTTCTATCTACACTTTAAATGTGGTCACTTTTTGATATGCAACTTTGAAGAACTACAAATATACAGATTCATAACACAAATAGTACTTAATGTTCAGCCAGTCAAGGAAATGTGAACCATTAAAAATAATACTAAAAGGACACCAGAGTGAATTCATCACTCCTCTCTATTCCAGCCTCAGTTATGAATAGAGCTTAGAAATTTTCTCTCTTTTTTGGACTACAATTCCCAGAACATCTCTGCTTAATTGACAGTGGAAATCCAAAAAATAACTTGTCCAGACTTTAGCTATCGTACGTAGATAGAGACTCTATGTATCACAAAAAGATTGTTATTGATTTTATGCCCTAGTTGTGGACTTCAAATTGTTGGAGACAGGATAAAGAATAAAGCAGATGTCTGGACTAATCCAGCAAGTTATTGGATCCTAGCCCAACAATAAAGATGGCAATCTACCACCTGCTTTGAGAATAATACCTGGGAAAGACTGCACTGCAGACTCTGTCCAGAACATGTCAGCCCATGAGCTAAGTAAAATGAGCAATGTAACTTCTTCATCCTCCTCTTTCCTGCTAATGAATTCTTTTCTGTAGTTCTTTCTTCAAATCTGTTGTTTCAAAAGAGAGAACATGATATTTAATGCCTGGCAGACCGAACATCTTGTGGAGTTGGTGCCTTTGATGCATTTAAACAAACACAGGTGGTCAGGGAACTGGATGATTTTTGGAGGAGGCAGGGAGAAGGCAGAGGGAGCTCTGCTGCAAAATATATAAAAAGCCATTTTTATAAAAGAAAGATTTGAATTGAAAGGAGGGGAAGGCTTTGGCTAGCCAGCTCACATTGCAAGGCGTTCTGTATCAAAAGGAATGTCCACACATTCTGAGTGGAAACCATCTGCAAAAGTACTTGCCAAAATATATTATCTATGAAGTACAACAAATCAGATTAGAAAAAATCCACTTACATCCCCATACCAAAAAAGGGAAACGCTAAAGAATGCTCCAACTTTTGTACAGTGTCACTTGTTTCACATGCCAGTACGGTAATGCTCAAGATCTTGCAAGGTAGACTCCAGCAATACATGGAGAAAGAGTTGCCAGGTGTACAAGCTGGGTTTAGAAAAGGCAGAGGAATGAGAGACCAAATTGCCAATAGCCGCTGGATAATGGAAAAAGGCAGGGAGTTTCAGAAAAACATCTATTTCTGTTTTATTGACTATTCTAAAGCCTTTCACTGTGTGGATCATAATAAATTGTGGCAAGTTCTTGGTGGCATGGGGATCCCACATCACCTTGTCTGTCTCCTGAGGAATCTGTATAACAACCAAGTAGCAACAGTAAGAACTGACCATGGAACAACAGACAGATTCAAGATTGGGAAAGGAGTATGGCAGGGTTGTATGCTCTCACCCAACCTATTCGACTAGTAGGCAGAACACATCATACAATGTGTGGGGCTTGATGAATCCAAGGTTGGAGTTAAAATTGCTGGAAGAAACATTAAAAACCTTAGATATGCAGATGATACCACTTTGATAGCTGCAAGCGAGGAGGAGTTGAGGAGCCTTCTAACCAAGGTGAAAGAAGAAAGGGCAAAAGCTGGGTCGCAGTTAAACATAAAAAAACAAGATTAAAAACAGACTGACTAATAATTGGCAAATAGAAGGAGAAAACATGGAGGTAGTGACAGACTTTGTATTTCTAGGTACCTTTCTGACCGCATCTTGGCCTACGAGCCCATGAGGACCTTGAGATCGTCTGGGGAGGCCCTTCTCTCGATCCCGCCTGCATCACAGGCACGGCTGGCGGGGACGAGGGAGAGGGCCTTCTCGGTGGTGGCCCCCCGGCTGTGGAACACTCTCCCGGCACACATCAGACAGGCGCCCTCCCTCATGTCCTTTCGAAAAAGCCTTAAGACCTGGCTGTTCGAGAGGGCATTTAATTAAGTGCTAAGCAACAACATTACGGTAATGAGAACTGGAATGGTATAAGGAAAATGAGACTGGCTATGATTCTACTAAGAGACGAAGCGGATTTTTATGTAGTTTGTATTTGTTGTATAGTCATATGTTGTTGATACTGGCCTCTGTAACTGTCTTTTTATGTGTACTGTACACCGCCATGAGTCGCCCGTAAGGGCTGAGAATGGCGGTCAATAAGTGCATCTAATAAATAAATAAATAAATAATAAATAAAGATGCAGATGCAGACTGCAGTCAGGAAATCAGAAGATATTTACTTCTTGGGAGGAGAGCAATAACCAATCTTGATAAAATAGTGAAGAGTAGAGACATCACACTGACAATGAAGAAATGATATTCCCCATAGTAACCTATGGATGTGAGAGCTGGACCATAAGAAAGGCTGAGCAAAGGAAGATAGATACTTTTGAACGGTTATGTTGGAGGAAAATTCTGATCCAACTAGTCCATACTCCAGGAAATAAAGCCCGGCTCCTCACTGGAGGGAAGGATAGTAGAGGCAAAGATGAAGTACTTTGGCCAAATCATGAGAAGAAAGGAAAGCTTGGAGAAGACAATGATGCTGGGGAAAGTGGAAGGGAAAAGGAAGAGGGGCCGACCAAGGGCAAGATGGATGGATGTTATCCTTGAAGTGACTGGCTTGACTTTGAAGGAGCTGGGAGTGGCAACGGCTGACAGGGAGCTTTGGCATGGGCTGGTCCATGAGGTCATGAAGAGTCGGAAGCAACTGAGCAAATAAACAACAAACAGCAAAATAAAAAAACCACAAAAGAAAGATACCATCATTGGCCAACAAAAACACATAAAATATATTGTGTACATTTTCAAACTTCACTGACTTTTTCATCAAGCAAGGAGGTTCAAAACCATAGAGAAGAAGAAGAATGACATTAAAGCACATGTTTTGCTATTTGTGTTGACAGTTAAGATAGTCTAGAGAACTGCTTCTTAAATTATGAATCTAGACTCCAACTGATTTTAAAGTAGATATAACTGATTTTAATGTTTGTGTATATTTATAGTTATTTTGTGTCCCAGCATGGGATGCTTGCTGTATATATGTTTCGTCCCGCCCTGAGTCCCCTTCGGGGTGAGAAGGGTGGAATATAAATGTTCAAATAAATAAATAATAAATAAATGGGGTCCAATAAGAGAAAATGGAAGTTGTGAAAAATTTGGCATTAGTAAAATGTGTCTGAATGCCACCTAGTGGCTATTTTAAACATTTGCACAAATCTGTTTGGAACAATGTGAGGTGTTTACAGTGGACTCTGCAAAAATGCTTCATTTATACTTCATCAAAGACTAAATCGGCCTGTTTCACACGCCTTGCAAATGCTGATTTATTTTCAGTAAATGTTTGATTTTTAAACCTGTATGAATATAGGTTTAGAAAAGGAATGTTTAGAAAAAGAATGTAGGTTTAGAAAAGGCAGAGGAACGAGAGACCAGATTGCCAATATCCGCTGGATAATGGAGAAAGGCAGGGAGTTTCAGAAAAACATCTACTTCTGCTTCATTGACTATTCTAAAGCCTTTGACTGTGTGGATCATCATAAATGGTGGCAGGTTCTTGGTGGGACGGGCATACCAAGCCACCTTGTCTCTCTCCTGAGGAATCTGTACAAGGACCAAGTAGCAACAGTAAGAACTGACCACGGAACAACAGACTGGTTCAAGATTGGGAAAGGCGTACGGCAAGGCTGCATACTCTCACCCAACCTTTTTAACTTGTATGCAGAACACATCATGCGATGTGCGGGGCTTGATGAATGCAAGGCTGGGGTGAATATTATTGGAAGAAACATTAACAACCTCAGATATGCAGATGACACCACTCTGATGGCCGAAAGGGAGGAGGAGCTGAGGAGTCTTCTAATCAAGGTGAAAGAAGAAAGTGCAAAAGCCAGGTTGCAGCTAAACATTAAAAAAAACCAAGATTATGGCAACAAGAATGATTGACAACTGGGAAATAGAGGGAGAAAATGTGGAGTTCGTGACAGACTTTGTATTTCTAGGTGCAAAGATTACTGCAGATGCAGACTGTGGCCAGGAAATCAGAAGACGCTTACTTCTTGGGAGGAGAGCAATGCCCAATCTCGATAAAATAGTAAAGACTAGAGACATCAGACTGGGAACAAAGATCCGCATAGTCAAAGCCATGGTATTCCCTGTAGTAACCTACGGATGTGAGAGCTGGACCTTAGGGAAGGCTGAGCGAAGGAAGATAGATGCTTTCGAACTGTGGTGTTGGAGGAAAGTTCTGAGAGTGCCTTGGACTGCGAGAAGATCCAACCAGTCCATCCTCCAGGAAATAAAGCCCAACTGCTCACTGGAGGGAAGGATACTAGAGACAAAGTTGAAGTACTTTGGCCACATCATGAGGAGACAGCAAAACCTAGAGAAGACAATTATGCTGGGGAAAGTGGAAGGTAAAAGGAAGAGGGGCCAACCAAGGGCAAGATGGATGGATGGCATCCTTGAAGTGACTGGACTGACCTTGAAGGAGCTGGGGGTAGTGACGGCCGACAGGGAGCTCTGGCGTGGGCTGGTCCATGAGGTCACGAAGAGTCGGAAATGACTGAATGAATGAACAACAAATGAATGTAGGAATTGGGCCAAGGGACAATAAAATACAGGAAATAACACTTCAACTACTTTAATTAGCTTCATTACATTTAAAAGCCTTTACATCCATTAGTCCATTAGATTTTTAACTTTCAGCGCTCCAAAAGTTTGCATGATTTTGTGCATTTTGGTTAACCAATAAAATAATGTCTTTATGAATTGTGCTGCATGGCCAAAGTAGCTTCCCCTTAATATGTTATCTATAAGGTGTCCTCATTGTTTGTGATGCAAAGAACTAAGACATCTACCTCTTCTAAAATGGTCAGCTTAGACAAATGTTTATTTCAACAAATAATATTAAAATCAATAGGCCAGTTGATTAGCTGTAGGTGTAGATGTAGATATAAACTATATTTGTCTAATCTGTTGATCGTAATAAAATATTCATTCATTATAGCTATATCTATAGATAGGTACATACACATATCAGACGTATACAAATTAGGGATGCAATTCTTCAATAACCTCATTCTCTGAGAGTATTTTGATGCCAGGAAAACTGACTTTTGGGAAGCAGAGTTAATGATTTCACACATCAACACTAACCGACCCTTGTAGAGATCTGAAAAATCTTTATCACCTTGCCTAACACTTTAAAAATATAGGGCAAGGGGCATGAATTGCATCTTCTGGGTCCTATCAAATTATATTCCACTCCCACAGATAATATACTTTATACATAAGGCTTTAATCTCTCTCTCTGTTGCATCTGGTGTTTGAACTGTGGTGTTGGAGGAAAGTTCTGAGAGTGCCTTGGACTGTGACAAGATCTAACCAGTCCATCCTCCAGGAAATAAAGCCCGACTGCTCACTGGAGGAAAGGGCAGTATAGGCTAAGATGAAGTACTTTGGCCACATCATGAGAAGAAAGGAAAGCTTAGAGAAGACAATTATGCTGTAGAAAATGGAAGGAAGAGGGGCCGACCAAGGGCAAGATAGATGGATGGCATCCTTGAAGTGACTGGATTGACCTTGAAGGAACTGGGGGTGGTGACAGCTGACAGAGAGCTCTGGCTTGGGCTGGTCCATGAGGTCATGAAGAGTCTGCAGCGCCTGGATGAATGAGAAACAACAAATTGCATCTGAGGAAGGGGGGTTATTAGAAATGGAAAGAACATTTGAAAATATTTGAAAAACAGTCTAAATGCAAACGCAACCTCTATATTTCTGTATTTGCATATAAAATGCAATTCCCTGTGCAAACAATTGTGCAATTCAGGAAATGCTATTTTCAACCATTTTTGAAATATTTTCAAATATATATTTTTTTATTTCTCTAATGCAAACAGACTTAGAATGCACAAGGAGTCCACTTCAGCAAACATTCTGGACAGACTTTGCTCAGTTAAAAATAGCGAGACTGGGTGGCTGTGAGTTTTCCGGGCTGTATGTGCATGTTCCAGAAGCATTCTCTCTTGACGTTTTGCAGGACTGTCTGTGGATCAGTTGCATTTTGAGCCCTAGCACCAACATATCTATGGGAGGCTGTGGATATATCTGGGGAAAAATGAACACATCTTAAGTTGGTTTTAATCAAAGTGGAATACAATCCAACAATGTGCAATTTCATAAATGTACACGAAATGCACATTTGAAAAATTCTAAAAAGGGACAGATTTGGTAATTAAAAAAACAATTAATACAGAGCAGATAAATTGATGACTAAAGAAAAAAATATGGCTCTGGACTTTATAGATGTAACAATTTCTAGCACAGACCTCTAGAAGTGGTTTGCATTGTACTGTTTGCCTATCTACCCAGCAAAATACACAAAGCTGCCTTTGATTGTATTAGTCCTCCCAAATCAGTTGGCTGTTCTGACTTACAGAGACCTTTGCAATATGGAGGTCAGCTTAAAGCCTGCAGGCTAAAATCCTTAAACAGGAGATTTTGGAGATTAAAACTGTGGCATCTGTATGCAAAGATAGATCTAGTTACATACACACTATGATCAATTACCTTGGGATATTGTATTCATCCTTTCTCTACCTAGAAACCTCCAGGTCAGTAAACCTGAACCATGCCAATTTATACCCACTATATCATATTAGCACAAAAGTATGCTATATTAGATTCAACTTTTTAACTGATGTTGCAGAGATTCGTGTGTTTCGCTTTTGGAGCACCACCAAAATAGTGGCACAAGCAGTCGTCTTAGCAGCCAAGTTCATTACATTACAGATGGCAGCTTTCCCCACAGGCTAATCAATCTTTTTCTGCCAGGAAGCCATTCTCCACGTGCAAATCACTTGCAATTGTTTAAGAGCTCCTTTGTAAAATTCTCGCGCTGAGCATAACTGGATGCTTTCCAGCTTGTCAGCATTAAATGTGAAGCCTAGAGCTGAACACAGTGCTCTGAACATTAGTAGCCCTGCTGGCCTCAGCAAGAGAGAACAATCAAGGAAGATCAAATCTGCGCGGGGACACCTGAATGGTATTACTCCATGGTATTCTCAGATATATATATATATCCCCAAACCAATTCTAGATCAAATCTCAAACGTAATATAAATTGTTTTAGGGAAGGGTTGACCATCTTATGTCAGCAAAACACAGAACAAGATCAGAGCTTGGAGGAAGACCAAAAACTACTTACTTGTAATTATATCATGATTACTGGGAAAATGAAACATGAGAATTATGTATAATGAGTTATCTTCTATACCCTTCCCTTTCTATTCTGACTCATCCTCCCAATTACAGCCTTCGATTGTGATTCCTGATGTCTTTGATCTGAACTTTTATTAACCCTCCATTGCTGCCTTAGACCTTCACATTCTGCTGTAGTCTGACTCTGCATTTCCTTCTATCCCTTTGATCTCCTTCTATCTGATCCAATGCCTAACCTCCAGTCTGCCTCTAGTGCTTTGCCCTTCTGATCTTCATCTACCTCCCTCTGAACTCCACCTTTGGCTCATCCCACTAAGTTCTAGAAATTAATTGTTTATATCTCTACACCAAATGGTACAAAAGATGTGCTACAGTGTCATAAACATAGGGGAAATGTGGAGTGTCAGTGTAATCTTTGTCCAAAGACGTACCAGCTATAATGGGTTAAGATTAGGTATAAGTCTTTTTCTGCCTGCACAAAGGTCTTTCTAATGGCAGAACCATCTTCTTCTGGCCAGTCTTGAAAATAGGTGAATGGTTCTGCTTAGTGAGTAGTTCTGCTACCTAGCCAAAAAGAGGATGGAGATGGAATAGGGCAAGAGAGGAGCCAAACAATACCAGAGACAAACCCAGGGATAATAACAATACCATCATCATTATCATGTATATGTATATGTATATGTGTATATATGTGGTTGGAGTTACACTTAGAAATGTACCTATTCTGACTTAAATTCAACTTAAGAACAAACCTAAAGAACCTATCTTGTTCGTAACTTGGTGGCTGCCTGTACAAGAACTCTTCTTCCTCTAAATGCCTAACCTCCAATGCCTAACCTCCAGTCTGCCTCTAGTGCTTTGCCCTTCTGATCTTCATCTACCTCCCTCCCTCTGAACTCCCTCTGAACTCCACCTTTGGCTCATCCCACTAAGTTCTAGAAATTAATTGTTTATATCTCTACACCAAATGGTTCCTCTAAAGGAGGAAAATAAGATGGAAAGCAGGACTCATCCAGCCACCCAGGTGAAAGATCTCTGTGCCTTCCATCCTCCCCATCATTGTTTCCTCCTTTGTGCCATTCTGGTGACTGTCTTTGATTTTCCATAAGGCAGTATGGAAGATGTTTTGACTTAGGAATGAAAATGCTTTAAATATATCAGTAAAATGTTGTAAGGTTTGACTGTCATGAAAGTATGGAGGAAACAGATACTTTTCTGTTGCAAGTTTGCATTTTTTCATTAGAAGAGGAATGGGGCCAGGAAGGGTTAAGGGAGCTGCACTCATGAGAAACCAAAGGAAATCTTTGCAAGAATCCCCTCAGAAGTGAGATTGCCAAGTGCCAGACAATGTTAGTCAGAAATGTGTTGAGAGACAGAGAATATTAATGGCACCAACGCAAGAGTTTTATACATTCCATCCTAGGAATCAGCCTCCCACTGTTTATGTTGATATTTGATTTGTGAAAAGTAAGAGCAGGCGACACAGATGTTGGGTTTTTCTGCAGCTCTGATTTGGCTCGGAAAACACTGTGCAAACTGATAGACGAACGCTTCAGAGAATGATTGTCCCAGGGAGACACATTTTCATCTTTTAAGACCGATCACTTCATTGCATTGCAACATATAGCATAATAATATATGATGCATCTGAATAACAAACCGCCGACTCCCTGCTGAATGTGTAAAGAAATAATAAATTGAAGCAGCCTTCTTTTTCT
Organism: Anolis sagrei; assembly: GCF_037176765.1. Lineage (NCBI taxonomy): Eukaryota > Metazoa > Chordata > Lepidosauria > Squamata > Anolidae > Anolis > Anolis sagrei. The sequence continues at coordinate 228,063,815 of NC_090024.1, forward strand.
TTTTCTTTCTTTTTTGTTGGGTAGGAAATATGTTTGAGCTTCACCGAAGAGAGAAAAGGAACAGGAAAAGAAATAACAATGCTTTCCCATCGGAGAACTGGCAGATGAAATAAAGTAAGTTTGCTAAGATTTGAATGACCAAAAACATCAATGTTTCATATCCCTTGCCTTTGAGACAAGGTGGCAAAGAACTCTATTCCTATCTTTAATAGATGAGATGCTCCATTTTCTACCCGATTCAGATGCTCAGAACAAGACTGACAACTGCATACAAAGAGCAGGTCTTTTATAAAGCTAATGCATCTGATTCAATCAAAACCAAGCTATACATTCGATTGCAACAGAAATAGCTCAAGATAACATATAGAGGAGAGGAAAGTGGCAAGTGATGTCATAAGCCCCATCTACATTAGCTTATAATACAGTTTGAAACTGTATTATATATTCGGTGTGGACTCATATAATGCAATTAAATGCAGTAAAACTGCATTATATAAGTCTTTGCTGACCATATAATGCAGTTTCACACTATATTATATGGCAGTGTAGATGTGGCCCTAATCCCTGCTAATTTAAGTATTGGAGTTTCAACATTGGCGCCAAAACATCACTAGACAAGGATGATTAGAAAATTGCATCACAAAGACAAGTGCTGTAGCTTAAGTGCAAACACACAACCCATGTCCCACCACAGTGGTGATAAGCAGAAATCACATTTAGAATCGTTTTTTAAAAAATAAAAAAAATAAAAAAATTACAGCAAATTTGGGATACATTTGAACTAACTGATTCATTATCGATTTGCAGGGTCTTAAGTGCTCAACTCCTAGAACTCTGGTATGAATCCCTGCATATCCAGCTATCATACTTTTGAAACTAGGTGATACTCTAATTTTCTAAGAAGCTTTAAACTCCTATACCAAAGGTCATGTAGTTATGCGCATGTAGCTGGATTTCCTTTCCCAGCATTTCTCACCATCAAGTGTTCTAGCCAGGGCTGCTGGAGCTTGCACTTGGACATCTGGAGGACCACATTGTTGTCTCCACTCCAGTGCATCTGAAACACAAGTGAATAATTACCTCCATTTTTGGAACATTTGCACCCACTAGATTAGGCCCTGTTTTGCAAGAATTTGGCAACACTCACATACCATCTCTTTGTGATTGGAAGAGCTTGAGATCCTGAATGCAGGAGGAAGGGGAGCTGACATGGCCATCCATAATCAGAATAAGTTAATTCTACAGTATCAAATGTTCATTAACATCTTACACAATTTCTACAATGTTTTATAAATCAAAAAGGAAGATGAAATAAGAAAAATACTTCATAGGCAGCAGTGGGAATTTTGAGGGTTTTGCGCTACGTGTGCCCCTAGGACAGTTTTTGCAACTCCTTGACACCACCATTAACATGCCCTTTCCTGTTGCACAGATCCTTAAAGGAGATCCTGAAGGAGGAAGACATAAGTTAATTATCACTTGCTTCCAGTTAGGCATAACCCCTAACATTCCACAGGTAAACACTGGGACAAGTGGCCAAGCACAGCAAAAGCTATTATTGAGGAATAACCCACTAGCAAGGAGAGGATGTGTCAGTTTGCTTTTGCCTAAGCCTACTAGGAAGAGTATAATTCTAACCACTCCTTTTCCCACTGCTGAGTTAATGGAGTGTAAATTACTTTTGCATTTTGAACTCGCTTTTCAGCAATGGAATTAAGCTGATAACAAAGGGGGGAAATGAAAAGAGGAGAAAGAAAATGGAACATTTGCTTCCCACAACATTAAAGCAGAAGTCACTTAAATGGTGAAAAGGACATTGAGAGTTGGGGTCCAATTTTTCTCCCCAACCTCGGGTAAACATTTTCCCACATGCAAGGCATACAGTCTATGGCTAAATGACATTTCATCCTGTAAGGAAACTGTACTGTGTGTGTGTGTGTGTGTGTTAGGAAAATGACCTATGGTCTCCATGCAAGACAGAATGACATGACCTCGTGCATGTTCAGGAATACCCCACAGATTTCAATTGCTGACCCCTTCACCTTTTGAATAGAAGTCACACCTTGCTGCTTCATAACACTTCAGTATTCATTGCCTTTCAGCTGCATATCTTCTGAAGGACATGAGCAACCTTTAAAAGCCCCAGTAAATCTGACAGTGGCTTATTTTTAATGTACTAAGTGTAGCTTTAAGGTCATGATTCAACCGAGCTACATAATGCAAGCTTGAAAATTATGTCCATTTCTTACAGCACATGCATTAAAAGGACGCACCACTCTTGATCATTTCATATCTGTGTGTTCCGTTGGCTCATGCCTTTGCTAGCCTTTCACAGGAAAAGGTAAAGCTCACCTTAAAAAGAGGAATTGAAGTGACTAGCCATAAAGAACATTCTGTTTTTAAGAAACTCTCATGCCCAGAAAAGTTTGTAACAGTTGGAGGTGTGCTGCCTGCTTGTACCATCTCTAGTAATATTTTTCTGGTCTTATGACCTTCATTAAAAAAAAATCCCGAAGTGTTTAAAACGATCAAAGGTCATTTAACACTCTGCAGCCCTTAAAGGCATTCAGTCACATTTGTCTTCCCTGCGACCTCAATGGCAAATGCAGCCAACACTGTCATGTTGAAAGGAGCTATGCATTTATCTTTCTCCAAATATTCTGTTTAATGACAGAGCTGTTGCTTTGCCTTTTTATGTAGACTTTGCCATGTGCTAAAAGAAGCAGAGTTGCCATGCTTCCCAAAGACTTTGCCCATCTTTTAGGTATCCCATCCAATGGCCCTTCAGGGAATTGGCTGACCCATATTCTAGGCTTCAAAGCTAGAGGGGGTTAATGGGACATGTGAGCTCTTGTTCTAGATATAAGAAGAGAATATATGAGGACAGAATTCTATGCAATTGTTTAATCCAAATCAAGACCATTCTGACCTGTATAAAAATAAGCAAATCTAAAAAGGAGAATCAAAGTTCAAACAGTTATTTCCCAGATAGCCAAGATTCCAAAATCCTTTCAAATACAGTCTCAAGAGTAAATCCACATATGTATCCATAAATATGATAGCATGAATCCAAGGCAGGTGATCTATCCCACCCATGAAACTAGAAACAGGAATAAACTTAGAAACTTGAATACATGAATCCCAAGACGTAGGACCAGGAACAAAGAGCTATTCACTTGAATACCACACTGCTCTCACAAAGGATTGTACCAGCAGAAAACCACTGAAAAGGCCTCAGTCCCTCCCATGACATCATTTCTCATACACCTGCTTTTCCTTTCCTTCTCTCTAAGCCACCGGGAAAAGAAAGTCTGTCTTTGTTGTATGCTCTGCCTCTGAAGTTCCAAGTGCCTTGATCTGGACAAACATTCATCTCCCACATTTCTCTCAGCCTGCACTTCTGGCAGGTTCGCATGAGAACTGATATTACTTTCTCCAGTCTCGTGGGAACTGGGGACCAGGGGAGCATTTGCACAGCTTCGGCTCGTGCGCCAGCTGCGCCCGTATCTTGGGAAGTCTGACTTGGCCACGGTGGTACACGCTTTGGTCACATCCCGCCTCGACTACTGCAACGCTCTCTACGTGGGGCTGCCCTTGAAGACGGCCCGGAAGCTCCAGCTAGTCCAGCGCGCGGCAGCCATGTTGTTAACCGGAGCGGAACGCAGGGAGCGCACAACGCCCTTGCTGTCCCAGCTCCACTGGCTGCCGATTAGCTACCGGGCCCAATTCAAGGTGCTGGTGCTAACCTACAAAGCCCTAAACGGTTCCGGCCCAAAATACCTTGAGTACCGCATCTCGGCCTATCAGCCCACGAGGACCTTGAGATCATCCGGGGAGGCCCTTCTCTCGGTCCCGCCTGCCTCACAGGCACGCTTGACGGGGACTAGAGAGCGGGCCTTCTCGGTGGTGGCCCCCCGGCTGTGGAACTCCCTCCCTGTTGAAATTAGACAGGCGCCCTCCCTCATTGCCTTCTGTAAGGGCCTGAAAACCTGGCTCTTCGAAAAGGCCTTCAATTAAGTGCTATGTTTTGGAATGACCACCGGAATGGACTAAGACGACGAGACTGATTATGACCCAAACAAGACGAAGCGGATTTTTAGTTTAATTAGCTGTGTGTTAGTAAGATGTGTGTTATGATCCTGATTTACTGTAACTGTTGTCTTCATGTTCTGTGTTCTGTACACCGCCACGAGTCGCCTTCGGGCTGAGAGTGGCGGTTAACAAATGCAAATAATAAATAAATAATAATAAATAATAACTGCAAGGAGATTCCAAAACAACACTCTCCAGGCCACTTCCATCCTCCTCTGGGCCCTCCAAATCTATCTGTTGCACTCCAGGACAAGAAAAGCCATCTGACTTTAAACACCACTCCGTTGGATGGGAAACAATCCTTTTATTGAAGATAATTAAAAAGCAGTAAAGTAAAAAAAACACTTTAAAGAAATAGGTAAATCCAATTAGGTAGGAAGATAAGCAGGAGCAAAGTAGTCTGGGGTAATAGTCCAGCAAAGTCCATAAAAACTAAGTCAAAACTTCCCAAATAAAATGCAATAAAATGGGCTGGGCTGGTAACACAACTGGTTAATCAGCTACAATAAATTACTGCCAACCGAAAGGTGGCAAGTTCAAAGCCCAAGTCGGGGTTGAGTGCCCAACTGTTAATAGCTGTTAAGAAATAGCTGTTTTTTTAAAAAAAGAAAGAAATTGCCCAGCTCAATGTCAACCGAAGCAGTTCGAAAACAGCTGTGAGCTGTGAGTAGAAAAATTAGGGATCGCTTAAAGCAGGGAGGCTAATTTATGACACCATAAAAATGCCGGAGAAGCAAGGAGGAAATACTACAACCAAAAAGGTTCAGCGTCATAGTGGACAAAGCGACAGCTCCCCTTGTGGCCGAATTGAGCAACCTCCAGGACTTGGTAGAAGAACTGTTGAATGGCCTCTGTCTGTATGTATGTCTTGTATGTCAAAAATGGCATTGACTGTTTGCCATGTATGTGTGTATTGTGATCTGCCGTGAGACCCCTTCGAGGAGAGAAGGGCGGAATATAAATACTGTAAATAAATAAATAAGAAATCAGAAAACATGACTCCAAGGCATGAATATAAAAGCATAGAATCCAAGAATCAAAACCATGAAACAAAGGCACTTAAAACATGAATTTTCCAAGCAAAGCTTCCATGAAACAAGAACGAGATCTTGACTTGATTCCAAACGATCCTTCATCTGATTACATACCTGTACTTGGGACTTTTATTTCCTCATTAGCTATGTCTCTAGTGCTCAGAAATTGGTTTTGCTTTAGCTGAGACTTTCTCATCTTTTTTCTCTCGGAGCCTGGCAGAACGCCGAAGCCACTGTTCGGCTCTCTTGTCTATCTATTTGCTCATTATCTATTTGCTCATTAATTTCTGCAGCTGGGCCAGGTGCTGAGCTGTTTTCATGTTTCTCTATCATGGGAACTCTCTGGTAACAATTCAGAAAGCACACCATCATCCCCACACCCCTCAGGGACATTGTCATGGGAAACAACACTGAACAGGGATCTTCTGGTCATTCTCTGCATCAATATCAATGACCAAACCATTGCCATCTTGAAACTCATTGACATCACTCCCCACATCCAAAGCACCCTGAAACACAATCACAGGCTGAGCTCCAACACTATCCCAGCATCCCCTTCCTCATCTTCTGAGCATTGTGAATCTGACCAGGCTACAACATCTGCTCTCTTAAGCAGTGAAAGCCATGCTTGCCATAGCACATGATTTTCATCACCTCCATAGCTTGTATTTAATGTAATTTGGTCTCCCAGAGTCCTAGTCGAACACTCAAACCCTATTCATTGACTTCTATTATTATACAATTATCATACCTTATTTCTTATCACACCTTATTTCATTGGGGCACTAGCATTCTACATTTCCTAGGTGGTCCCTTGTGATTCTACTGACCACAGTGAAAAGACAATTGTCAGATCTTGTTTCAGATCTTTCCATTATGTCAATGAAAATATTTTAAACCAACTAGAAAATGTAGAATTTCAAGACATTTCTCAAATATTTATAATTATACTAAATCAATATTAGGAAAGGAGTAAAACATTCAGTAAAACATTCAGTCCCTACTTTTTCCAAATACACACACACATCTCACCTCATGATACTTTTCCCCCACTGAAAGTGCCTGACTTGCCTTCCATACCATAAAGAGAGAGGCAGGAAAATATCACAAAACAATGAAGGGCCATATGTAGGCATTTCCTTTGCATATTATAGCTGGATTTTGTCAAGTACTGTGCAAAGAGAAGCTTCTTTTGGTTTGTGAAATAACGGCATGTAAGGGGTTTGTGAAATAACAGAAGCTGCATATTCTGTTTCCTATTAGCTCATGAGCTGTTTGTGCAAATTGTTAATTGAATAACCTTTTTTCTTTTCTTTTTTCCCCCCTTCCCCTACTTTTTGAACAAGCTGTACAACTTGTTCTATTCATATGGGAAATTTTAACCAACAGACTATTTAAAAGCACGCTAGGTCAAACAGTCTCTTAGGTCCTGTTTGTACTACCATCTGGCCACACATTGTGGATGCGTAGAAAATCTTGAGTGCTTCCAGCCTGATTGATAGATTTTTCTTTCTAAGGAAAGCATACACCCAGCACCTCATACAGAAGAACTTGAGGTGGAGGTTGTGAGCACTAGAATTCTCTGGATGAGATATCTAGATAACCCTTGCCAAATTACACATCCAAGAATTCCAGAAGATGAGACCATAGCAGTTAAAATGGAATACTAGTGCTATAATTACGTAGTGAGGAAGGGTCCAAAGCCAGCTCCAGCTAAAAATGCTTTGCTAGCTCTCTTTCTCTGCTGATGGACCCTAGATGACATGCCTACCAGGAACAGTTTACAGCACTGAGCAGTATCAAGTGGATGAGGGTTGCCATTTATATTTCCCAAAAAGCCCTGGAGCAGAAATGGGAAATTAAACAGAAATACAGTGTTAGCCATAAAATGCATACTTCAAAATAATAATACTATATAGGCAGCCCTCTACTTCTGTGGGATTGACTTTTGTGGATTTTATTAGTCATGGATTTGATCAAAATGTACTATCGAATAATCACTAGATCCTCCAGTGCAACTTTCTCCAAATATAGACCAGTCATGCTGGAAGACCTACAGATTCCATAAAGGACACCTCTTTAGAAATCTTAGATCTTCCAATGGGATTCTATGGTTAGCTTCCAGAAGAAATTGACCGTAGTCTCGTGCTGGAGGGTCTTGAAATTCCTAAAGAGATGTTCTGTCATGAAATTTAAAAACACACTTTTAATTCAGTTTTTCCATTTCATTGGGATCCTGTGCCCTTAAAAGCCCAGCAAATATGGAGTGCTGGCTGTGATTATACAAAATTTTAAATGCTTGAGCAAATAAGCAGGTTTCAATCTGTCAGTAAAAAATGGGTGACATTGCCAGAAGATGAACATCCAAAAAAGAGAAAGCTCTCTCTTTTTAAAATGACAAATTTCCTCCCTTTACTGATGTAATACTGAGAAAGATCTGTTTTGAATAACACAGAAGCAGTTTGATATAGGAATGTCCTTTAGATACTCAGGGTCCAAAACAATTAGGGTCTGAATGCTATTGAAAAGGCCCACTAGAGTGGACCCATTGACTTAACTACAAAATGGTGAGTTAATCCCACTTGATCCAAGGCCAGATCCCAGTGCTTAATGCACCAAGGATCCATACAACCATCATATGTTCTTTGTGAGGATGATGGAGGATCTCTACTAAAGGAAAATGTTTTCCCAATGGTGTTGATCTGGAACAGGTCAATACCACATGACAAAAGCTTTTGGTGGTCTGCGTGTTGAAGGCTCTAAGATTTGAACAATTAGAGCTCTTTCACCAATGATTCCATCACAATGTGGAAACTTCATTATTTCTAAACTCCCGCTAGTTCTCAGAAACACTAGCTTTCTATTCCTGATTATGCTTTGCATTTTTAATTAATTATTTTTAATGGTAGTGATAGTTGCTCAATGTGTTTTCTCTCTCATATATCAGCAGGGAAACTTACACAGACCTATTACTAACCTTCAGGCTGCATTTTTTTTAAATCCCTGATCATTGTCCTCCATCCACATCACCTCTTCTATTCAATTTTTGTTCCTCATTTGCTTTTGTTCCAGGGCTCCCCGAGGCCTTCAATTTGATGGTGTTTTTGAAATTGCCATCTCAAGTGGGAAAGGTTAACATATAGGGCTGGCTTTTTGCTCAACTCCTTTAATTTAACACTTTCAAAGCAAGTGGTGTGAAACCTTTAAGGTACAATGCAAACGAGGGAGTGGGTGCATGCTGGATTTTGAATGCCAAGCTAAGTGGCAACACATTGTGGGCTATTTGTTTAACCTTCAATTGAGTTTCTTTCTTTATAAAGCTCTTGGTTTGTTTGCTTTTGTATTTCATTCCCTTTTCCTCTCCACAGTTTAAGTAAGACATAGCAAACTTTCAAGTGATAATAATTATGATGTTTCTACAATCAGAAGACATAAAAATCACTGGTTCATATGGTCACCATAAATCGAAGCTGACTTGACAGCAATTAACAACCAAACTTCGTCTCCATAATCCAGCCCTCTCTGTTCACCCCATAAACCTACTCAAAGGTTGGGGAATGGGAAACCATTCAGAGCCAGTTACTAGGTGTCTCCACAGTCTCCAGACAAGAGGAGAGGAAAACAAAGTGATGGTGGCTCTCAGCCAATGACTCCAAATGGGAACTGGCAATTTATTTTAAAAGAGAGAGCCAATTTCCAGGAAATGCATCTTGTTTACATGAAAATCTTAGGGCAAGACAAGTCATGACAAGTTATTAGAAGAACTTGGACAACTTACTTTTGGAACTGCGCCTCCCCCAATCTGTCCAACTAGGGCAGGGCCTGGGAATTGTAATCCCAAAAAGTGACTTTTCTAATCTCTGTTGATTAGCACAGATGTAGAATTATCCCAAGAGATTTCTGAGCACAAGTGAAAAAGTGATTTAGGACCATCCGTTGCATACAGTTTCCATGTACTGGGGATTAGCGAACAGATGCTTTGGAAGAACATCTAAATCTTCATCATCTGCATGCGTATGCACACACTGAACTCAATTATAAGCCCTCAGAATTAAGGTATAAAATATGGATGTTCAAATTATTGGTATTTAATAATTAAATACAGAGAAGTCCTTGTAGTTTACAGCTGGGATGTTACTGTATAGAATCTTAATCTCAGAACTATGAAGAGCTTTCTCCGATTTCCAAGTTTATGTGTTTCTCCAGATGCACAACCGAGAGCACAATGAAAGTCCTAATGAGGACTTACATAGGATGTCATCACACGACAAGGGCAAATTGGCATTGTAGGCTGGACCATCACCAAACGTTGCACAATGTCACGTGTTTCCCATCTACCTCCTCTATTTTCCTGTCCCTAGCTATTAATGTATTTAATCCATCACTAATAATAATAATAATTATTATTATTATTATTATTATTTGTACCCTGCCACCATCTCCCGCAAAGGGTACTCGGGGCAGCTCACATGAGCTCACTAGCTCCCAACCATACAACACTCCCATCACCTATCTTAGGGCTTTATCATATTTTAAAGAAGGCACTGCCGCATCACTGGTGTCTTCTGCGACCTGCAGAATTCTGGGAAATGTAGTTTAGGGAGTGGCCTTTGGAATTCTCGGCTACAGAGGTTCTTGTCTTCTCAAACTATATTTCCCAGAATTCTGCAGGCAGCAGAAGATGGAAAAATATGGGAGTGACCACTTTAAAGTGCTAGTCTGATAAAGCGCTAAGTGTGATGGTTCCCAGTGTCTCTGTGCCATCATGTTAGAGGTAAAGTGACATCAGGGGACATAATTGTCCTGCTTTCCTTCTGATCCCTTACTTTTCCAAAGCTGGCTGTTTTCCTTTCATAGAATCATAAAGTTGGAATAGACCTAATGGGCCATTCAGTCCATCCCCCTACCAAGAAGCAGAAAAATCACATTCAAAGCACCCCTGACAGATGGCCATCCAGTCTCTCTTTAAAAGCCTCCAAAGAAGGAGCCTCCACCACACTCCAGGGCAGAGAGTTCCACTGCTGAACAGATCTTGCAGTTTGAAAGTTCTTCATAATGTTTCCGTGGAATCTCCTTTCCTCTAGTTTGAGGCCATTGTTTCACGTCCTAGTCTCTAGGACAGCAGAAAACAAGTCTGCTCCCTCCTCCCTATGAATGAATGCATTGTTTATTGTACTAGCCATAGGCCATGACATCAGTGATACACTAACTTTATAAACACTTTCCAATATAAACCTTAAAATGTAACAAGAATTAAAACTAAAACAAGTTCTTTAAAGTTATGAAAGCAGAAATATGACAATAACAGTGTCTGCTTTGTGTCATTCCAAACCGTTTCCATTTCTGACCCCCAGTATGGATTTTGCTACTTTGGCTCTGATCTTTTGGGCTGTGACTGCGAATGTGGCAACCTTTAGTGTTATATTTTTAGAATGATCTGCTAGCAAGTCACAGACCACCGCAGATTGTTGCCATGATGCCCTTTCTTCCAAGAGTGATCCTAGGAGATTTTTCCTAGGGTCATTGTACAAGGGGCAGTGTAGCAAATAGTGTGTTAGGTCTTCTATTTCCCCTGTGCCACAAATGCAAAGTCGTTGGGCATGGGGGATCCCTCTGTATCTTCCCTCTAGCCAGTTTGAGGGCATTGTTTGGAATCGCAGGGCTGTAAATGCTTTCCTCAGGACCGCTGACTTTAGGTCTTGAAGATATTGTTGACAATATTGGTCACTTTTTAGCCGAGGATACCAGGTAGAGAAACCTTGCAGTTTGCTAATCTGCAAGTTGTCAGCTGCATCCCTCTCAAAGATTTTGTCTCTAATCGCCTTCTTGTCCAGATGCATTAGGGTATTTGTTGACCCATCAAAGTACTGAAGGAGCAAGGCTTGCCAGTATTGTGCCCATCCTCCCTATGACTTCTCCTCACATATTTATACATGGCCATCATATCTCCCCTCAACCTTCTCTTCTGCAGACAAAACATATCCAGCTCTTTAAGCCACTCCTCATAGGGCTTGTTCTCCAGACTCTTGATCATTTTAGTTTCCCTACTCTGGACATATTCAAATTTGTCAACATCTCCCTTAAACTGCGGTGCCCAGAACTGGACACAATGTGATCCCAGGTGTGGTCCAACCAAGTCAGGATAGAAGGGTAGCATGACTTCCCTCAATCTAGACACTATACTCCTATTTATGCAGGCCAGAATCCCACTGGCTTTTTCCTACATACTGCTGTCAAGCTAGGCATCCTTTCCTTTCATACTTTATATTTCTATTAACCATTTCTGTTCCGTCTTCCAGGAGCATAGTTTGCATTACCTTTTAGTTGCATGGGATAGTGTTCTTTTGCATTTCCCCAGCAGCACCCTGGAAGTTAAACAGTATCAGAGTCTGCAAAGCCAGCCTGTAGGCCCTTTTGCAGCTATTGGTTTAGGAAAGTATCTCTTTGGGTTTAGAGACCGCCTTTTTTCCTAGGGTTTGAGGTCTCCATTTTGGAATCTCCCCTGCCTCCTTTAGTGTAGAGAAGAAAGCTTCAGATGTGCTATTGGTTAGGCAGGTAACTCTGAAAAAACCATTGTAAGAATGATTGAGAAATAGATAAAAAGATCAATTAATTGATTAAGATATAAAGAAGCTGATTGAGATACTATAGATTGAGATTGAAACATAGATACTGATTGAGATATAGATAGTAATTGAGTTACAGATAGAAAGATAGATTGAGTTATATAGATTAAAAAGCTTATTGAGTTATAGATAGATATTGAGTCATTCAGTATTATTGAGCATTACTTCCTCTCCAAAGCTAACCTTGAGCTATAGATAGGGAAAAAACCTGCTTTTTTCTAACCATAGCAGCTCAGGGTTAGGGTGAAAAGATCCCAGGATTTTCCTTTTTGCCATTTGGGAAAAAGTTACCTCAGTAACTGAAGGAAAGAAAGATCATCTTTATGGTTTCACCAGTTGACTGTTTTGTTTGCAACTTTGCCAAGCGGTGCCAAGTCTGCAAGGCATTTGAGAAATAAATATTCTGTTTTGATGTTCAAAACCTGTAGTAGCCTCAGTTGCTGGGAATCTCAAGCTTCTAAAGAAAGACCCCCGCGGTCCACCCAGACAAAGAGAGAAGCACATCTTAGTTTTATTTTTATAGGGTCTGGATGTGATGGCACAATTTCCTTTTTTAAATGCTGAAATTGTGCAGTTGCCTTATACACAAATAGGTTGGCTCATGAAAGTGTCAATCACAGAAGGGCTATGTTCAATTAAAGTTTACAGAAGCAGAGTTGTGTGTGTCTTGCAATTGCACATGGATGCTTGTTATGCATTGGACATGAATGCGTCTTGCACATTGTGTATAGAGGTGCAGTGCGTATTGGGTTTTCCTCATTGTTACACATTTGGTGTTGTGGTTCAAGAGCACAGCATTGCCACTCAACAAAAGGTTAATATGGCAGAACACATGTGAAATTATATAAAGAAATGCACATGCTCCGACCCTAATGTAAAATCCAAACCAATATGGAAAAACATACTTTGAACACTGAAAAGTGTTCTACAAATCTTCTACATTGTTTAAAATGTTTTCGCCTGACATACATTTTGCCTGAAGCTTAGAAAGAAGCCCTATCATAACAACCCCCTTATAGCAGGATTCGGATTTATTTAAAGGACACCCTTACAGACAATAGAAGAAAAATAAAGGTAGCTTGTTGGAGGGAACAGTTCATTATTACAGAATGAGACTGCATATTAAAATGTCAGCACTAGCTGATGGGTTTTTAATGTGAAACCATAATAACAAAGGTAACTTGCCAAATCCAAATGTTAAGGGAAAAGATTTTAAAGAGAGGGGCGTAATTTCCATCTCTTGACTTGCAGTTTGCAAAAGTACAGGGTAAGAATGGAACTTGCATAGATTGTATGGCCTACCACACACAGGTTCTCCCAAAAGGAAACAGTCTTTACATTCCCAGGACTAAATGGGCATTAAAAGGAAAAGATTGTGTGTGTGTGTGTTGGTTATGGAACATGCAGAAAATAATCACAAATGTGCTAGTGCTTAACAAATGTAAGACATATATCTTATAAACGGAAAAAGGAGACAAACTTAAGATTGTTGCCATACAAATGAACAATTTTTTTCTCAGTTTTCTCTTTTGAGCTCTGTCTTGAGTTCTGGAGATGAAAACTAAAGGATATTCATTGATGTACATTTCAGACATTCACGCTTTAACACTTAGGCATTTTTGTGCTCCCTTTATTTATCAGGAATGCCCTTCAAGTCTCACAAAGGTGCACAAGCCCTCAAAGTAAGGTGCACATTTTCTCACAAGTAGCTACTTTCAACAAGACTGTGAAGACCAACATCATTTTTTACTGTTCCTACTTGTTAGCTTGACATGCAGAATAAGGAGAAGGGAATGTTCAACTCTTACAATAGGAAGAAGCTCAACCCATTTGAGATGTGGTACTGGAGAAGAGTTATGTGGATAATGTCGACTGCTAAAAAGAAAAAGAAATGGATCTTAGATCAAATAGGACCTGGACACTCTCTAGAAGCCAAGATGACTAACAGAAGCTGTCATATTTTGGGTGTATCATTAAAAGACAGGACTCAATAGAAAAAACAATAATGCTTATTAAACTGGAGGGATGTAGAAAAAGAGGAAGACTGTATTCCAGATGGATAAACTCAATTAGGGAAGCAACGGTTCTAAATCTGCAAGATCACAGCAAGGCTGATGAAGACTTGGAGAGCCCTCATTCATTGGGTTGCCATGAGTAAATTTGAAGGCAGTTAACAGCAAATAACTAATTCTATATAAACTAGATTTATGATCTCATCAGACGGGGTGAATTTAGCTTCCTAGGATGCTTTCACCCTGTCTAATGAACGGAGTCCAATGCCAGGCATCACACTATGTTGTGTGACTTCCGGCGAAGGCTCCATCCCCAACCAAGCTGAAAGCATTGCCGGACGCTTTTCCCCTAACACAGGAGGCTTCCCATGTTGTGCTGGCCCCAATGGAGTCCAGCACAGGATGGTGACACTTTTCCCATGTGATGGGGAAAGCGTGATTGAGGGGGAGCCGCACGCGGGGTGACAGATTTGCTCCACTGCTCCTCTCTTTTTTCCCAGATGCCAGGTGAAGCATCTTGATGACCATTCAGAATTAACCAAATACAGGGGCAACATTAATCTAGAAACACACACACAATTTTGCTAGCCAAATAGAGACAAAAAGGATGAACTGTTAAATATTTGCAAGGATTACTGTGTGACAAAGCCTCTACTTTGGGCATGGATTGTTTTTATGATGCTGGAATATTTTTCAAGGTTCTACATTCCACTTGTATTGTTGCTTATGTAGAGGCTTAAATGAGACCTTAAAAATGGACTTCTCCTGGCTCACATTCCTTTGAAATGGGTTTTAATTCTTATATAAGATGCACTTAACATTAACATTTTATCTGGTTTAATAACAGTTTTCTCTTTCTTATTCTCCTCCTCTTCCTCAGTCCTCCTTTCAGAAGTTCCTTTATCCTGGTAGACTTGTACTTGGAAATTATTTAGAATGGAGAAGGAGGGGGAAAGCATATAAGTATGTGAGGAAAAGTTTACTCTTCCTCTTTAGAGAGAAAACAAATGTGTTTTTCTTCCAAATCTGCCAAGCCTGTGTTTTAATGATTTAACAGATGGAGTTGGCACATGTGAACCTGGAAGATGCATCTGTCTGATTTTTTTCCTGTCTGAAGATTTTTTTAAAGCTGCATTAATAGTGCAGACATGGTAAAATATCACCTCCCTAGGCTGCTTTGCTCTCCTAACACATAAGGTCTTTTAGGTCGGGCGGAGGCGAGGAGAGTGCGAGAAGACTGGGGTGAAGAAAAGGCCAAAGAAATGAATTTCTGAAAACTTTAATAATTTCTGTCTTCACTGCATTAGGCTCCTGCTTTGATGAATTCTTAGTGTCTGTGCTCACGTACCTCCAAGATGCTTGCCAGCCAGTCTTATCTGTTCTGATCTCTCAGTTCTGCTAATTACTTACTTATATATAAATAAACATGATTTATATATAAGTGTGCCAAGAAGAACAAACGTCTCTGTTTTTAATTATTATGGTTCCAAATGTTGGATGTTTTCCATGTCTTACATGAATAATGAGTTTTTAAAAATCTTGCTGTTAGTCCATGACCTCTTTACAACCCACCCAGGAGTATAGCTGGAATGTCGAATCACAGAACGTTCCCAAATATCTCAACTTCTGGGAGTGAAGGCTCACTTTTGAACACTTCATCCATCGAGTTGTGAACGCCAGCACTCTTTTACAACATCTTAAGCCTTCTCTGACAAACTGCAACTCCTATGATTCCACAGTATTGAGACATGCCAATTAAAGTGGTGTCAAGCTACAAATCTTAGGATTCCATAGTACTAAGTCGTGCCAGTTAAAATGGTGTCAAACTACATTAATTCTACAGTGTAAATGCATTCTTGGACATAATTGGCCAGTGGTTTCCATGTTATGTGGAGGTGGTCAATGTACTCTGGGTTTTCATCTAAACTCTAAAGGAGATCCACCCTAATTTGACATCAGGGAGGTGGATGTAATCAAAAAAATGTTCCATCCATGTATGAGACATAGATATATTCTTGATAAGAACTGCCATTGCATACCCTAAAGAAACAGAATTAACTAGTAGAAACAAAATTTATCCTTGCAACATTTATACCTATGTCTATTGCTGTGTGGCGAGATATTTTCCATTGTAATCCTTCTGGCTGCAAAATAGAGCTGGTACTCGGGCGGTGGTAGAATACAAGTCATTCCAAAATGGCAGCCTGCAGCTCCCAATAAGCTTCTTCGGTCCATTGCTTACAAATGGAAGTCAAACTGTGGATCTGCCTGTGAGTGGAGGTGATTTGTTGTTTCACAAAATGTATGTGATTTTGTGCTGATCATGGCTACAGTAACAGAACTGTTGTGAAAGAGGTGCATAGAAACAGCCTTCAAGATGACATTTCTGATGAAAACCTTTGGTAAGAACATTCTGATGAAAACCTTGATCTTAAAGAAAATATTGAGGACCATGACACACTTCCAACCATTTGTGGTAAAGGGCAATAAGCAAATAATTGATCTTCCCATAGCATTTGGTTGATTGCAGCAGAAACATCATGCTAGTCACTTGCTGAATCTGCTGCGGAGTTTAGTCTGAACTTTAAAAAAGCTACTCATGCTATTGAACCCAACCACCAAAATAGGTTCAGCACCTTCCTTGGGTTCTTAAGTTAAGGTATGCATTTTAAAACATTACGTTTAGGTTAAAATTCATAAAAGATCCACGATCTCATTGGCACTGAATTCACCAGCCTCTCTAGTTTGTATGGGGTTTTTTTTTTGCGGGGGGGGGGGTTGCTTGTTTGTTTTGCTATCAAAAACAATTGGAAGGAGAAGGGTCAGTAGATCATGCCAGCCATTTTGGCAAAGGAGGATCAAGTGAGATAAAAAGATTGTCCCCAAAAACATGCCACAAAAGACATGTCACTGGAACAGATGATGAGATGCAGACTGGTCTACCCATCACACCTAAAAACTACACTTCTGACATATGTGGCAAAGTTTGGTCTGCTGACCAAAGGATGGCTTTGTTGGCTTTTATTCTGAACTATTAGTCCCTATTACCCAGATCTGTCTGCCTGGAAACATGACAGCTGGCCCTGAATTTGGTTTGGAACCTAACATTCGGCATTCCTAACGTTTTATTTTTCTTCAATTCCTGGCCCTCTGAACTTAGGAGAAAAAGTTGAACATGATTCAAGTTTTGATTTGAAGAGAGTTTCATCCAATATATTTCTCAGCCAAATTACATACTCATCATAGTCCCCAGGAATTCAATCAGGTGCAGTCATTTGAATTAAAAGCTGTTGGAGCTCATCTCTTTCCCTTCCAATACTTGCACGTAATCCTGCAGTCATTAAAACTTTGATTTAGGTCGAATTGATGCTAATGACAGGATGCCCATTCATTTCCCTGGAGCATGATCAGAGTCCAGATATTCTCCTAAATTATATATGTTAACACTCTGGTTTCTGCACAAGTAAGAGGAAATGAGAGGAACAATGGAGCTTCACACAAAACAAATTGAGGATTATAAATGGGATGCTAAAAAAATCTTGTCTTTGTTTACTTGCAAAGATATTTTTGTAGGATAATGAAGATTAATCATTCTCTTTTGACTGCTTAATAGCAAGCTAATACATGATTTTTTTCACATTCTGGTCTTTTCTCACAGAGTTTGTTTTGTCAGCTGAAGGAATTATATTTCATGAGGAGTACGTGATGGTGAATATTACCTCCTGTTTGGTTGCTTTGTTAGTTATGAATTAACCCCAAATGAAGACGCATTCACAAGTTAGGTTGATATAGGAAGAACTATGGATGAAACATAACTTGTGCCATATTCCGATCTCTTCATCAAAGAGTAAAAGGAACATACAGGCATACCTTGTTAACAAAGCTTCTTTTTGCAGTCTTCTGACATCTACCAGCATCTACTTCCTTATCTTCTGTCTAACTGGACATTTTTCAACGGCATCAGCACTGAGAGAATGTGGAACAACTTTAGGTATTGGGTTGAAACACAGTGTTTGAAGTAAACAAATTACTAAATCTTGAGGTGGGAAAGAATAATAGAATCATAGAGTTGGAATAGACCTCGTGGGCCATCCAGTCCAACACCATGCCAAGAAACAAGAAAATCACATTCAAAGCACTCCTGACAGATAGCCATCCAGCCTCTGTTTAAAAGCCTCCAAAGAAGGAGCATCAACCATACTCCAGGGCAGAGAGTTCCACTGCTTAACAGTTCTCACAGTCAGGAAGTTTATTTATTTATGGTATTTCTAGCCTGCCTTTCTTAGTCCTAAGGCAACTCAAGGCGGGTTACGGATTGGCAAAAATTCGATGCCACACATTCATAAAAAATACAATTTAAATCATTCGGAATAACAATATAAAACCATTAAAATATATAAACACTAGTGTCGTCCTGTTAAACTCGTTTTCCAGTAGCCTCATCTAGCCATTCCATGTTCATTCTTCATAGCTTCATATTTATCTATTATGCTGCACTTCCAAAAACTTCCTAATGTTTAGGTGGAATCTCCTTTCCTGTAGTTTGAAGCCATTGTTCCGCGTCCCAGTCTCCAGGGCAGTAGAAAACAAGCCGGCTCCCTCCTCCCTATGACGTTCCCTTACATATTTATACATGGCCATCATGTCTCCTCTCGGAATACAGAATAGTATTTTATTCTAGCTGATCCTATTGTAGCACTGTGTGACTGCTTACAGTAGTCAAAGTAAATTGTATCTGCCTCAAGAATCTATTGAAACAGAGAGAAGGGAGAGACTAGATACACGTTCCTTATCAACTACCTATCTTTGCTCATTAAAGAAGAATAGATTGGTAAGTTTGGTGCCAATATGAAAATCATATGTGCTGGCTGGTGAAAGCAAAATTCAATCCAGGATACATTTTGGAAGAATTCTTCAAGTGGTGTTTACAAGTTTCAAAATGAATATTTCATAGTAATGAATGCTCACCTGGCTTTGTTGTATTGAAAGTTTGCTGAAATTTGTTGAATTGTTCCTCTCTTTTTTTTAATAGTGCAAGAGCCTATCCCTAATCATTCCTTGTTATTTTCACCCCTTTTACCAGCATTTTTTGTTAAAGAACTAATACCCAGAAATATACCTATGTCATTATCTGAAGTGTCACTTACGAATCATTTATGCTGACCTGAAGGTGATTTTCTTGGCAAAATTTGAAGCTAAGAGAGTGTAATGTATTGTCGAAGGCTTTCATGGCCGGAATCACTGGATCATTGTAGGTTATTCCAGGTTATATGGCCATGTTCTAGAGGCATTCTCTCCTGACGTTTTGCCTGCATCTATGGCAAGCATCCTCAGAGGTAGTGAGGTCTGTTGGAAGTAGGAAAATGGATTTATATATCTGTGGAATGACCAGGGTGAGACAAAAGACTCTTGTCTGCTGGAGCTAGGTGTGAATGTTTCAATTCACCACCTTAATTAGCATTTGATGGCTTGGCAGTGCCTGGGGGAATCTTTTGTTGAGAGGTGATTAGATGTGCCTGATTGTTTATTCTCTGTTGTTTTGCTATTGTAATTTTGGAGTTTTTTAATATTGGTAGCCAGATTTTGTTCATTTTAATGGTTTCCTCTAGAAATGCCTCTAGAACATGGCCATATAACCCAGAAAAACTACAAGAACTAAGAGAGTGTGACTTGCCAAAGGTCACCAAGGTTCATCTGCAGTGTATAATTAATACAGCTTGATATGACTTGAACTGCCGTGGCTCAATGCTGTAGAGTCCCAGGATTTATAGCTTGGTGAGACACCAGCACTCTGTATTAGAGGAGACTTATAAGATCTTGTAAAACTACAACTCCCCTGATTCCATAGCATTGAGCTATTCATAAGGCAGGATTCCAAACTGCATGGAGATTTGTAGACATATCTATTTAAAATATTCAATCTGGGACAAGTCTGAATTTGAAGGATTCAACCTGGGGTATAGCATTTGCTCTCTCATTATGCTTCTTGGTTGCATTTCTGATTTATCTATCTATCTCTCTTTCTAGATATATCACTCAAACAACAGCTCAGTAATCACTGTTCACATATTTTAAGCAGAGTGCCTACTTTCAAATAAAGGAAAGTACCATATGTATATGTAATTATTTGATTTGTTGCCTTGTTAATTTTTAAAAGCAATGTTTGCTTAAAATGAATGTCATTTTGAGGATGCAGGGATCATTCACTGATACCATGGAAACTAGCCAAGAAGTGGTGAGCACCACAATATATAAATACCGGCCCGAGGGAATTGAAATTGGGGGGGGGGGGGGGGGTAAATAAGAGCATTGTCTCCCAATAAGAACTCTATTTTCCCCATATGACCCATTTATCCACAGATTGATATCCATAGAGTCATTTCACCATATACCAAAAAACATTTCCCTATCCCATAAATGTTTGAGGGCCTCTCTTTCTCCTTCACTCCAATTCTATGGGGTGTTTCTGTCTCAAGCATTGTCAAAATATAGGCTTCACTCTTCTCCATGGTTTCAAGTATCCACGAGGGTTCTTGGAGCATATTCTTTGGTTTGAGGTGCTCACATTTCCTTTTTTTATTTGCTCCGTCTTTGTGCATGCCCACATTATACGAGGGTTAAATGAAAAGTAATGCCTCCACCTTCGTAACTCCTCAACAGATGGCAGTACTGGTATGCGGCAAGTACTGGCTTGTTCAGTAGGCTCTCCTCTACAATTCCATTTTGGCAGGAAGCCTTAACATTGAATGGTTGTGTTGTTAAAGTGTGAAGTATGGAACCCTGCGCAGACGGTCGGTCAATGTGACTTAAGCAATGTGCAGTCATTGAATTCTTGACAGGAGAAAAATTTCAAGCATAACCAGCATTCCACAAGAACATGTGAGTCACATTATTGCTTTGCATGGCTATCAGAAGATCTGTGCACAATGGGTACCCAGGATGCTGACGCCTGAAATAAAAGCGCACAGACTTCTTCCATGACTGCTTCAGAAAACTTGTTCATCATTGGCAGAAATGTATCCAATTGTTTGGTGATTATGTGGAAAAGTGAATAGTGATAGTTAAAGAGCACATTCTAAGGATTATTTCTGCATTTGATTTATTAAAATATTCTCATCCAAACCCCAAGTAACGAAAGTGGAGGCATTATTTTTCATTCAACCCTCATCTTTCTAAATGTTCAGATGACTTTTGTGTCATCTGAACACAAAGAAATTTGGGGGTTGGAGAAAAAAAATTAGCACATCAGGTTCTTATTTGAGGAGAAAATGTCCTTATCTTGTTCCCATAGCTACACCTCGGAGGTTCCATTCTCTTCCTACCTCATAAAAGCAGCTACATGGGAGCTTAGAATTACTGAGGCTTTACATTGGCCTATACTTTTAGAGTATAGAAGGAAGGGTCATGTTTTCAAAAATCATCCCCTGAGAACAGAACTGACATTCCTAGATGGCAAAGTACTCCATACCCAGTAACAGTACAATGCCATTAATCATGCTTCTGCCATGAGCAATACAGAGCATATTCCACCTCTAAAACATAGGCCTGACAAAATGCTGGCGATGCTTTGATACTTTACTACTTGGTTTTCATGTCAGGAGCGACTTGAGAAACTGCAAGTAGCTTCAGGTATGAGAAAATTGGCTGTCTGCAAGGATGTTGCCCAGGGGACGCCTGAATGTTTGTTGTTTTACCATCCTTGTGGGAGGCTTCTCTCATGTCCCCACATGGGGAGCTGGAGCTGACAGAGGGAGCTCATCCACACTCTCCCTAGATTCAAACCTACGACCTGTCAGTCTTCGGTCCTGCTGGCACAAGGATTTAATCCAATGCGCCACTGGGGGCTCCTACTTTACTACTAATATTGAGTAAACAGCTTATACAACATACATTTTTCATGGTGTATAGCATTTTATATCATACTCAGCCTTCAACATAAATTCTAAGGAGTGTTGCTTACATATCAAAGCTATGGTGCATGCAGAGATCGCTTAACACTGCATATTTCCATTTTATATTAGCTAAATTTCTAGCTGATCAACTAGGAAGACTGAACTGTTCCTGTAACAATTAGAGTGGTCTGTCATTTTTATGACACATGGATCATTAAGACTTTTAAATCCACTTTGCTTACCATGATCCTATCCTGACTCCTACCTCTGTTCCTTCCTTGAAAATTCCTGCTCAAACCCTATTCTTTACTATGCGATGTATCCTCTTAACTTTAATTCCAAACTGCAGCCAAGCCTAGCAATAGTATTCAGATGGCTTGCCAGCTGCTGACATTTCTGGAGAGAGAAAGTTTGGCTATAGCAATCCATGCTATACTAATCCCCTACCATCGCAGTTGAATTGCTGTGGGTGTTATATGTAGGGCTGCCCTTGAAGACTACTATGACTTGGTTGCTGTAAGTTTTTCGGGATCTATGGCCATGTTCCAGAAGCAATATCTCCTGAAGTTTTGCCTGCATCTACGGCAGGCATCCTCAGAGGTTGTGAGGTCTGTTGGAAGTTAGGAAAATGGGATTTATATATCTGTGGAATGTTCAAGGTGGAAGAAAGAACTCTTGTCTGTTGGAAGCAAGTGTGAATGTTGCAATAGGCCACACTGATTAGCATTTAATGGCCTAGCAGTTTTCAAGGTGTGACTTCTTACTGTCTGGGGGAATCCTTTGTTGAGAGGTGATTAGCTGTTCCTGATTATTTCTTGTCTGGAGCTACCGTCTTTTTTGCAGGCAAATTGTCAGGAGAGAATGCTCCCCTGTCTTGTCTGGAGCTACCCTATCTTTTTTTGCAGGTGAAACGTCAGGAGACAATGCTTCTGGAACATGGCCATGCAGCCCAAAAAACTTACAGCAACCCAGTGATTCCGGCCATGAAAGCCTTCGGCAATACTATGACTTGGTTTGTGCATATTATGCTACTTTTAAAAACTGCTGTATGCTTCGAGGCACAATTCAAAGCCCTGGTGCTAACCGTTTAAGATCTAAATGACCAGGGATTTCAATAGCTGAAGCATCTATTCCTGTTATCTATCAGAGACAGATTTTTCAGTTGTAAAAGGGAGCTGTTTTTTCAGCACTAGTGCTGTGAAAAAGCAATGCCAGGGAGGGACACCTGGCACCAACACTACGATCTCTTCAGTACCAGACAAAAAACATGTTTATTTGACATTTTAATCTGTGCAGTTACTTTTCAGGATTTAATCCATTGTTTCTGTACTGCAACTGTTTTACAGGATTAATGCTATGTTAGACACGGTGTTGAACCTCTGAGTGGATATTAGTAAATGTATAAGTGTTTGAATAAATTTATTACATAACTGCTTTTTGTCCAAAGATTTCATTCCCCAACTATTGTGCCTTTCTCCCTCTCTTCACTACTTGTCCTCTTATTGTATATTTTAGACTCATTGGGAGCTAGGATGTGTCTTCCCTACACAATGTATGTTTTGAATTGCCATGCATACTGTTGCAGTGACATCTCCATATAATTCCAGAGTTGGAAGGGTCCACATCAAGTCCAACCCCTTGTTCAATGCAATATCTCCCATAAAGGTAGCTATCCAGACTGTTTTTGAAAACGTCCCAAAAAAGGGACCCCATCACCTCTCTAGGCCATTTGGTCCATTGCTGAACCACGCTTACTATCACATTCTCTTCTAATGTTCAATTAAATTCTACTCTCCTATAAGTTAGAACCATATTTTTAAAAAGAAATAAATAAAACAGAACAAAATCATGTGGAATTGTTAGATGTAATGATGGAGGTAGCGAAGCTGAACGGAATGCTAAATATTGTTATATATTGCTTCACAAAGGAATGGCAAAACAGCAAAATATTATGCTATTACTCAGATGCTAAATATTGGAAATGTGTCTGCAAACACAGCAATAAATATGAGCTGGAGCTATAGAGAAGATGAGGTCCACCTCCAATTTCTCTTCACTTCAATAACCCTTCTATTAGTCTCCAAGTTCCTTCCTCCTTTTCTACCCAATAGTCCTGCATTATGGATGATGATCTCCAAACAGGTACCCACTGGTCTGTACAGAGGTATTTAGAACTCTCAGCTAACAAGCTCTAGTGCCTAACAAACTATAAATCCCAAGAATCCATGACAGCTGAAGTGAAATACAGTGTTATTGTTGGGTAAGCAAAAGAGCCCAAGATCTGGTTTAAAAATGAAGAACTACCGGAAGAGAGACAAAACACCTTGAATGTCAGTAGAAAACCACTAGCATCTGAGTAACAGACTAAGCAACATGCCACAGATCAAATGTAGCTGCATTACACTCTCTAGATTAATCATTTCCAAATTTTCATCTCTCTACATAAATGTACATAATCATATTCAAGTGTTCTTATCTGATAATGCATATCCCCTGCAGTAAGTGGTTACCTTAACTTCACTTCATTTGAACCCTTTTCCCAGATGCATTCTACTTTCCCAACCATTGTGGCTGAATTTGCACTGGCTAAATATGTGGCCAAAGTACTTCATCTTTGCCTCCAGTGAGCACTCAGGCTTTTTTTCCTGGAGTATGGACTGCTTTGATCTTCTTGCAGTCCATGGCACTCTCAGAATTTTTCTCCAGAACCTCAGTTCAGAAGTGCCTATCTCCCTTTGCTCAGCCTTCCTTATGGTCCAGCTCTTATATGCATAGGTTACTACAGGGAATACCACTACTTTAACTAAGCAGACCTTTGTTGCCAGTGTGATGTTTCTACTCTTCATTATTTTATTGAGATTGGAAATTGGGGGTTAGGGATTTAATATGTTGTAATTGTGTGGGTTGCATAATGTCTTGTTATTTAAGTTACTTTTTAAATATTTATTGAGCTTGTTTATGATTTGTTATATGTTATCCCCAGCATTGAATATTTGCCACTGTGTTTTATTTTGTTGTAAGCTGCCCTGAGTCCTTTTGGGAAGATAGGGTGGGAGATAAATAAAGCATTATTATTATTATTATTATTATTATTATTATTATTATTATTAGAAACACAACAAGATGAGTCCTAGCAGACAAGATCACTCTGCTGGCTGTTGTATTGGATCACACGTCGGACACCTCCCAAGTGTTTAGGACGGTGTGATGTATCAACAAATAATGCGTGCAGATCACAGTAAGGTGGCCTTCTGCAGCTGGCAGATGGTAATTTTGTCAGCACCAATTGTGTTTAAGTGCAGGCCAAGATCTTTAGGCACTGCACCCAGTGTGCCGATCACCACTGGGACCACCTTTACTGGCTTGTGCCAGAATCTTTGCAGTTCTTTAAATCCTCATATTGTGTCAGCTTTTCCAGTTATTTCTCTTCCATTCTGTTTTCACTTGGGATTGCAACATTGACGATCCATACTTTGTTTTTTAACATGAGCATGAGGTCTGGAGTATTGTTCTCTGTCAGTCTGAATTTGGAAGTCCCAGAGTAGTTTGACGTGTTCATTTTCTGTAACTTTTTCAAGCTTGTGATCCTACTAGTTCTTTGTCGCAGGCAGATGGTATTTGAGGCACAAGTTCCAAGGCATCATCTGAGCAATGGTGTTATGCCTCTGCTTATAGCCTGTCTGCGCGATCTTCTTACAGCAGCTGAGGATGTGATCTTTTGTTTCATCTGCTTCCTTGTAGAGTCTACATTTGGGCTCTGTCACCGAATTTTCAATTCTGGCTTTGATGGCATTTGTTCTAATGGCTTGTTCTTGGGCTGCCAGAATCAGGCCCTTCATCTCCTTTTTCAAAGTTCCATTTGTGAGCCACATCCATGTTTTTTCTTTGTCAATTTGGCTCTCAATTTTTCCAAGGATATGTCCATAGAGAGCCTTCTTTGGCCAGTTTTCTCTTCTGCTCTGGATTGTGTTTTTATGGTATTCACTCTTTGTCTTTTGCACTCAGCAGTTTACTACTACTGAATTCTCAATGTTGGTTGTTGTTGTTGTTGTTGTTGTTAATTATTTTACTGTATGTCCAACAAGCTGCCACAGAATTTGAGACCACTCGACTGTCTCTATTCCCTTTCACTGACGTTTTCTAAGCCACTGATATCATCTGTTTGGTTTCTAGCCATAATAACAGGCTTCTGTCTTACATTAATGTTTTTCAAACCTAATGTCAGGGTTGATGGGCCTAAAATCAAACTTCAGGTGGTTAAACTGTAGTTTGGGATCATCTGGTTGCTTGGCAACCTTATCGATCCAACTGACTAGCCACTTAGCAGTAGCAACTTTGACCTAGTAGGTCAATAAGTGTTATTAACAGACATGTTGGCCATTTAATAAACAGCTATGCAGGGATGTCATGGAAGTGTCAGGTTACTGTTTCCAGTTCCCTTATCTTCATCCTCTGCTTTCTTTTATATGCACAAAATAATAACTTCTAGATGCTTGTCAGTTCTCTTTCCTTTTACGCACAGGTTGTTCCTACTAATCTGTATTCATATTATGTGTTGTATAATCATTTCTGTTGATGATTTTTCAACTAGGTTTCTCAAAAGAGAAAAATCATTTTGGAAAAAGAGAACATTGTTCTAATTGGCTTCCAGGTTTGCACACATAGTTTTATTACTTGTTATTATTCCTGCCACCTTGTCCTTTAGACTGAAGAAGAATAACACAGATGGTCACCCTTGTCATTTGAAAGAAAGACTTCAAGCTATGGTCCAGTCTTTCCCCTAAGACAAACTTTTCCCAGATAGTCACAAGGCAGTGGAAAATGGTTGGCAAACAATGAAACAGCTAGGAGTGGAGCTTAACAACTTGGTTATTTAGACTAGGGTGACCTTAGGATGTTGTTGTTGCTCTTGGTATAAAGTTTAAGGGATCCAATGATTTCTAATCCAAACAAGTAAATTTTTCAGCTTCTGCAGCAAAGACATGGCAGGAATGGCAGCTGTGTATGATAGATATGATAGACCTTGAGTCCTTTCGCTCTACACAATTAAGAGTGCCACGATTTCACTTTAACTACCATGGCTACATCCTGGTGTTTGTAGTCTGCTATGGCACTAGTGCTCTCTGTCTGTGAATTCTAAAAACCCTTCTCTAAATTCCAAATTCCAATATTCTATAAGATGTAGCCATGGCAGTTAAAGTGGAATCAAAGCACTATCATTATCTAAGGCTAAAGGAGCCCTTCTACTGAATAATCCACCCTGTACACTTAGATCTTCTGTGGTCAATTATTCCAACCAGCCAAAACCCGATTGAGAACAGTCATCCAAAGGACATTTTCACCATCCACCCCAAAACTATGGAATGACCTGCCAGAAGGGCTCCGACAGCTAAATGAACTGCCAGAATTCAAGATATGACTGAAAAACTATCTCTTCCAGCACGTCGACTGGACAATTTTAAACTGTATATCTTTGTTCTGTGTATTTTAATATATGCATTTTAATTGTTTTACATTTTATTTGTTTTAATAATAATAATAATAATAATAATAATAATAATAATAATAATAATTTTGTACTCCATCCCGAAAGGTCAGCAGTTTGATTCTGAGGAGCAGGGTGAGCTCCCAATGTTAGGCCCAGCTTCTGCCAACCTAGCAATTCGAAAACATGCAAATGTGTGTAGATCAATAGGGACTGTTCCGGTTTGAAGGTAATGGTGCTCCATGCAGTCATGCTGGCCACATGACCTTAGAGGTGTCAATGGACAACACCGGCTCTTCAGCTTAGAAATGGAGATGAGCACTACCCCCCAGAGTCAGACATGACTAGGCTTTACCTTTACCTATCCATTTCTTAGAGAGTCAAAGTGGAATTATCATTTGAGCACTGAATCCTTCATTGTCCATGGAAACCATTGAGTGACCTTAGACAAGCCACCTTGTTTCTCGACAAGCTTTCTTCTTGCCAAACTTCCTTTGAAGAAATCCTGCCAAGAAAAATCCATGATATGTTCACCTTATGGTTGGAAAAAAACTTGAAGGCACCCAACAACAAATCCCTTTTCTTGCTCTTGATCAGCATTTAGGAGTTTGAACAATCTAACTGTTTAGAGCTCTCTATATGTCAGGTCTACCTATAACTTCCTTTTGTTGGGATGACCTGGCTGATTGCTCTCACAACAGCAGAAAAATAAGTGAATCTCCTTTGAGGCCTTTAAAAGGAGTGTGGGGCATGTCTACCACAGCTGAAAATGATGAAATCTAGGGGTCAAAGTACATATTGTATAGAATCATAGAATTTGATGAGAGCACATGGGTCAGCCATCCCAACCCCCTGACATGCAGGACAACACCATTAAAGCACTGCCAGCAAATCAATATCCGGCCTCAGCTTAAAAACCTCCAGAGAAGGAGAGCACCATACTCTGAGGCACTACACATTCATTGTAAATATATAGGGCACTGATTCAGATCAGGATGACTATATACTTCTCATCAACTTAATGCCTGGAACTGTCCACAATTAAAAAATAAAAGAAATATTTGGACATCAGAAAGGGTGTTGCACTGTACTGCCATTCAACCTGTGAAAATGTATATATTTATAAATTAAGTCAAGTAATACAGAAATGCCTTGTCTCCTTTCAATGGAAATCAAAATCTCGAGTCTGGGACAACTTTGCAAGGCTCTGAACATTAGCCTTAATGGACAAGCTCACAAAACAAATTAATGCCTCCAAGGCCAATGAGTGCAGATGATTTTATTGAGAAGTGATATCCATTTATAGTTAACACCAGGTAGCACTCAACCTGTTGACATACTGACAAATCTCATTAAGCATTCTGAAGAGATTTTCTCTTATAATTTTATAACTGCTTCAAGATAATTCTAACCATGGGTTGAACTTCTTGGATCCTTTTTTAATTCTACTGCTACTCTTGGGACTTCATTTGTTGTTTATTCAGTCAGTCGCTTCTGACTCTTCATGGCCTCATGGACCAGCCCACACCAAAGCTCCCCGTCAGCCGTGGCCACTCCCAGCTCCTTCAGAGTCAAGCCAATCACTTCAAGGATACTGTCCATCCATCTTGCCCTTGGTCGGCAAGCTTGTTTTCTGCTGCCTTGGAGACTAGGATGCAGAACAATGGCTTCAAATTACAGGTAGGGAGATTCCACCTGAACATTAGGAAGAACTTCCTAACTGTGAGAACTGTTCAGCAGTGGAACTCTCTGCCCTGGAGTGTGGTGGAGGCTCCTTCTTTGGAGGCTTTTAAGCAGAGGCTGAATGGCCATCTGTCGGGGGTGCTTTGAATGCGATTTTCCTGCTTCTTGTCAGGGGTTGGACTGGATGGCCCATGAGGTCTCTTCAGGGGTGGCTCAACCCATTACGCAAAGTAAGCATTCGCAGTATAGTTAATTTTGCCCAGGAGCGTTCTTGAGGTGCTCTTGGGGGGAAATAGTCCTTGACATATGCGAGTTGTAGTTACTGGAATGTATAGTTCATGGACCAGCCCACACCAGAGCTGGTCCATCAAAGAGCATTCTGAACTCCACCCATGATGGACTTGAACCAAATATGGCACACAGAACTCCCATGACGAACAGAAAATATATATCAACTAGCTGTGCCCTGCCATGCGTTGCTGTGGCCTATAGTAAAACTTATCAAAGTTGAGGTAGATATCTGGACTATTATGAAAGAGAGGTCCCTACCTATTCCTTCCCCCTTTTCCTCCCCCTTTCTCTCCTTTCTTCCTTCTCTACCTCTTTCTTTCTTTCCTTCTTTCACTACTTGGTTTCATCCTTCTCTCTTTCCTTCATTCCCTCCCCCTTTCTTCCTTTGCCTTTCTTCCCTCCCTGTTTGCTTCCTTCTTTCACTTTTTATTTCCTTTTATTTCACCACCATCATAACAATAACAATAATGCAATGCATTGCCTCTGGGACCTGACACCTCTCCCATTCCCCCTAAAAGGGTCTCAGAGGAACAATAGCATAATAACAATAATAGAAATAACAACCTTTACCCGCCACGTGTTGCTGTGGCCAATCTTCCCTCTTTCTCTCCTTCTTTCCTTTCCCTCCCTCCCTCCTTCCTTCCTTCCTTCCTTCCTTCCTTCCTTCCTTCCTTCCTTCCTTCCCATCTTTCCTTTTCCTCTTCTTTCTCTATCTCTTTCCTTCCTTCCCCCTTTTTCTTTCTCTTCTGCTGTCTCTCTTTTGTTTCCTTCCATCTTTCCTTTTCTTTCCTTTTCTTCTTCCTCTAACTTTCCTTCCTTCCCCCTTTTTCTTTACCTCCCTTTCTCTTTCTTCCTTCTTTCCTTCCTTCCTGTCTTTCCTAGATTTTGACAGGGCGGGAAGGGGTGGGGTGGGGTTTGGAGGTGGCGTGAAGTAAAAGGAGGTAAGATTGGGGCAGGGGAGTGATGGAGCGTGGGGTTGCGTGTGTGTGTGAGGCAGCGGGGGGAGTGATGGAGCCTGGGGTTGTGTGTGTTGTGTGGCGGCGGGGGGAGTGGGGTTGCGTGTGTGTGCGGCGGTGGGGGGAGTGATGGAGCATGGGGTTGCGTGTGTGTGTGCGGCGGCAGGGGGAGTGATGGAGTGTGGGGTTGCGTGTGTGTGTGCGGCAGGGGGTGTGTGTGTGCGGGAAGCGGCGCGGCGGGGCTTGGGGTAGGCATGGTTTCCGCAGAGGGAACGTTGGCCGGAAGGCCATGTGCGCGCGCGATGGAACTTGCGGCTGGGCGCCAATGCGCATGCTCAGTTGTTTTGCCGTTTTGTGAGTGCGTTGTGTTGTTTTTCATTTTGAGTAGATATGTTTGTACCTTGTGGGTTGTGTTATGGGCATGGGAATTTTGGTTAAGTTTCGTTGGGGTTTTTTTGAGTTTTGTTCTTTTGCCTTTTTGTGAGTGTGTTGCTGTGTTGTTTTTCATTTTGAGTAGATATGTTTGTACCTTGTGGGTTGTGTTATGGGCACGGGGATTTTGGTTAAGTTTCATTGGGGGATTTTTGAGTTTTGTTGTTTTGCCATTTTGTGAGTGTGTTGCTGTGTTGTTTTTCATTTTGAGTAGGTATGTTTGTACCTTGTGGGTTATGTTATGGGCACGGGGATTTTAGTTAAGTTTCGTTGGGGGATTTTTGAGTTTTGTTGTTTTGCCGTTTTGTGAGTGTGTTGTTGTGTTGTTTTTCATTTTGAGTAGATATGTTTGTACCTTGTGGGTTGTGTTATGGGCACAGGGATTTTGGTTAAGTTTCGTTGGGGGATTTTTGAGTTTTGTTGTTTTGCCGTTTTGTGAGTGTGTTGTTGTGTTGTTTTTCATTTTGAGTAGATATGTTTGTACTTTGTGGGTTGTGTTATGGGCATGGGAATTTTGGTTAAGTTTCGTTGGGGGGTTTTTGAGTTTTGTTTCCTCATTGGATGCCCCTAACAAATGTATATATATAGATGATTGTTGGGGGGGGAGGCACCAAAATACTGTTTGCTTACCATTGAAAATTATCTAGGGCCGCCTCTGGGTCTCTTCCAACTCAATGGTTTTATGATTCTATCTCTAAAACTGAATTTGTACCTCAGGTTGAAAAAGAATTCTCCACCCTGATAAAAACAGTGAGACCTTGCAAGTTCTTCATGTAATAAATCAGGGTTCATGAACTGCATGAAATATCCTTTTAATCCAAAGGGTCAATAGCACACTCCTACAGCCATCTGGGGTGGGTACCATTTGCGAATTATTATATGCTACAGAGAGAGAGAGAGAGAGAGAGAGAGAGAGAGTTTTAAATGTAGAGGCATATTTTATATTTGAGTATCCAGAACAAATTTCTTTAAATATTTAACTGCATGTCAAAATATTACATTTACAAGTTCAAATAATAAAAAATTTATCACAGGCTTGAAAAATTTAGTGATTGGATTATACAAATTTGAACAGAACTCAGAAACACCTTAATGTTAAAGGAAATATATTCCGAAGCTTACATCTGAACAGCTTCAGCTTAAGCCATGTGCATATATTTAGTATACCTGATTTTAAAATAAATGTTGTAAATATAAACAGTCAAGTTAGTAAAAAAAAAAGAGGAAGAAAAAAGACCATACACCCACACATAATCTTACTCTCTCTCTCTCTCTTTTCTAAATGCTGTCCCTTATTATTTTAAAAATGGCTTTTTGTTCTTATTGTTACCTACATTCATTTGAAAAATTATGACAATAGCATTGATTATAATTCAGTCATTACAAGGATAACAACTGAAGTGCTACTGGATAGAAATTCATCACAATTTGCAAAGTGGCTCAGTTAAAGTAAGAGCTGGAAAAACATAATGGCTGAGCACTGAGTAATCTATAATGTAGAACATTTTGAATACAAATTTTGTTTTGTCTACAAACTTTGTAGGTAACCAAGCTACATAGTTTCACCCCACCTATGATGCTTTGGTTTAGATCAGGGGTCCTCAAACTAAGGCCTGGGGGCCGGATATGGCCCTGCAAGGTCATTTACCCATCCCTCGCTCAGGGTCAACCTAAGTCTGAAACGACTTGAAAACAAACAACAACAACAACAACAATCCTATCTCACCAGCCAAAAGCAGGCCCACACTTACCACTGAAATAGTAATAAGTTTATATTTGCTAAAATTGTTCTTCATTTTAATTATTTAAGTGTCTTTTGCACTACAAATAAGATATGTGCAGTGTGCATAGTTATTCATTCATATTTTTTTTCAAATTATAATCCAGCCCTCCAACAGTTTGAAAGACTGTGACCTGGCCCTCTGTTTAAAAAGTTTGAGGACCCCTTGTTTAGATGCTATATGAAGAAAAGTTGTTTCAAATAATTGAAGTGCTTTGTCAGAATTCAATGGAACTGAGTTCCATTGGTTTCAATGGAGAGTAGGATAGCAATTTTAAATATCTTTACATGGAACCAAGTTCCATTAGAATCAATTAAACTGTGTTCATTTGCAACCTAAAGCAATGGAACACACAGCATGCAATTCAATTAGAATTCGGTTCCAAATCCTTTTCCAACCTGACTTTTCAGAAAGGCCATGTCTACAGTGGCCAGTAAATCCAGGGCCAGTCTGGATGCAAAATGTTCAGAACTAGCCACAAATTCTCTTCTGGAGCCATTGTGGCAATAGGTTGGAGTCTGGCCAGATTAAGACAGCATCACTCCCACTGGAGCCATGATGGCGCAATGTGTTAAACCGTTGTGCCGGCTGAACCACTGACCTGAAGGTCAGCGGTTTGAATCCGCGGGATGGGGTGAGCTCCTGTCCGTGAGCTCCAGCTTCCCATGTGGGAACATGAGAGAAGCATTCCACAGGATGGTAAAACATCTGGGCACCCTCTGGGCAATGTTCCTGCTGACAGCCAATTCTCTCACACCAGAAGCAACTTGCAGTTTCTCAAGTCACTTCTTACACGATAAAAAAAAAATCACTTCACCTTTCATGTCATCATTGGCACTCCCAGTTGGCCACAAAGCATTGTGTGAGCTCCTGACAACTACAAACTCCCCATGCTGATATAAGCGATGTCCATATGATGTCCTTCCTTATCATGTGTATACCTCTGCTGATGCCAGCATGGGGTGCCAACAACAGTCAGGAATTCACATATGATCTGTCTTCCTTTATGTGTAATGGTGAGATCAGAAAAAAGGTGATGGTGGCATTGTAATATGTAGACAGCAGGCTGATTCTAATTGTACCTGATCCAGTTGTCCACACTGCCCTGAAGTTGTAGTATACTTCACACAGTTTGAAGCAAACTCCAGAGCATTCCCTGACTTGTACTGAAGTAGGGTAAAGCTGGGTTAAAATGTAATACTAATCAGAAGTGGAGGGACATCATGAAGACAACCAAAAGCTGACTAAGGGCGAGGCTTGGTTTTAATGCCTGTGTAGATGAGCCTGAAGATATAAGAATTGCAACTCTTACTGCCTCTTACTTGTATAAATAGTCATTTTGTTGTATGCAAGAGGAAGAGATGAAATCATGGCACACAATCACCAAGTGATCACATATAGCATTACAGGTAACAAGGCTAAGACAGGTAAGATCTTTGAGGGTATACGGAGCTTATTCCACGATGGGCATAGATTGTAATCATTCCACTGTGATAGCTCCGCTTCCACAGTGTCTGCAGATGATATCTCCTCTTCTATCAGTGTCTGCAGATGATGTTGTGTTTCTGCATCTGGCTCTGAAAACATACCCAGATGTTTCCCCAATGCTCTGCTTTCTACCAACCCTTGAATTGCCATGGAGATGGTGGTATTGCTGTGAAACTGTGAGCCTTTGCAGGGAGCTTTATAGAGAGGAAGAGAACATCAATTTCAACAAGAACTAAAGTAAGGCATACAGAGTGAGCCCTCGGTATCTATTTAGGGTTTGGTCCTCCCATGGACATCAAGATCTATTGATACTCAAATCCCATTATACACAATAGTGCAGTAACATGGTGAAATATAAAATGGTGAAAAATCCAAATGTACAGAAGAGAGCCTTAAAGATCTGTGGATGTTGGTAGGCTATAGTATAGTATGCCTACATATTAATGTATTGTGTACACATGACAAAATCAAGGTTTATTTTGGGGTTTTTTTTCCCTGAACATTTTGAGCTGTCATGAATTGAATCCATGGATAGGCAATCCCTCATAGCTCAAGGATGCTGGTCCTCCAAATGCAGTGCCTTGGCAGCGGGTTCGTAGGTGACTGTGGAGCCCTATTCTTGATTCATATGTTCTCCCACAGTGAGGACATCCATTTCCAAGTGGAAGGTGGTCCCGGTCAGGGTTGGCTTCACACGTTTTCCTCTTGGCACATTTTCCCCTTTCGTACTCCATTCGTACCTCTTCAAATTCTGCAGCACTGCTGGTCACAGCTGACGTCCAGTTAGCACACTCAAAGGCCAGGGCTTCCCAGTTCTCGGTGTCTATGCCACAGTTTTTGAGGTTGGCATGGATGCAAAACCTGTAGATAGAGAGGGCAGAATGTATGTTGGACCTATCTATATTACTAGCAGGACAGACGCCATGATAAAATAAACTAACATGAAACTAATAAAATACAATTTGTTAAATTCAAAAGGACTAAGATTAGTACGAAAAATGGGCTACTTTGTTCTTGCAAGAAATAATTAGATAGTATACTGGAGTCAAACTAAAATTTCAACAATAATATATTTTAATGACATTTCCGTAGGAAAAAAAATGTTGCTCCCTTTCCTCTAAAAGAATGTAGATGGAATAACATCTGTGTTGAGATTATTGTGAATATGTTAAACTGACAGCAAGCCTCTAAGGGGCACTGCTCATTAATGTTCCACGCATAAAATTAAAACTAGACTTTCTTCCCCAATCCATTTTGAATCATTTAAGTGATTCTCAAGAAAAGAAACTATTGTGCTGCAATAATATATTTGGAAAGTAAAGTATGAAAGCCATTAAAATGTCTTAGCCCTCCTGTTTTTCATCAAAAAGAAGGGGGGAAAGTACCTCTCTCCTGATTTGAAATGCATGCTGCATGAGACACGAAAAACTACTTTGGAATGGCATTAAGAATTTGACTTGAACCCATTGAAGCCAGCAAATCTGAAGTTAAGTTTTCCAAAATCATCTTTAATTCATGATGTTTTGCTGAGGTGTTGAAGCATGTGATGGTGGGGGGAATGCTCCTAAATGCTAAGTAAAGGCACCTAACTGGAAGATGCCGTGATCATGCATCTTTCTTTCAAAACTTGGTAAGCTTGCCTCAATGGCCTATTTACAGGATAGCAGTTGCACTAAAAAATAGGGAGATTAGAATTGCAAAGATGGTATAAATTTATATTTCCTAGTCCTGATATTCACTCATGAATCACAAATAAACATTGTGAATGGCAGTAGGATTTGTTGATGTATGGTTTCCAGACATGCATTGGTAAATGCCGGCATTTTTGTGTAACTGATTATCCACATGCATGGATCTCTCTCTTCAGGTCCTGCATATGCCTCAAATTCATATGGGATCAGTGGCATCTCGCATGGATCAACAGTCACCACATTTCAGGCTTCCGCACTAGACTTTATTGACAAGCATCTTGTCTAGTGTAGCTTCCCCCATGCATCTCTCCTATTCAGATCTCTAGCATGAATTCATTGGCTAACTTTTCAGGAGACAGAGAATCATAGAATCATAGAGTTGGAAGAGATCTCATGGGCCATCCAGTCCAATCCCCTGCCAAGAAGCAGGAAAATCGCATTCAAAGCACCCCCAACAGATCGCCATCCAGCCTCTGTTTAAAAGCTTCCAAAGAAGGAGCCTCCACCACACTCCAGGGCAGAGAGTTCCACTGCTGAACAGCTCTCGCAGTCAGGAAGTTCTACCTAATGTTCAGATGGAATCTCCTTTCTTGTAGTTTGAAGCCATTGTTCCGTGTCCTTGTCTCCAGGGCAGCAGAAAACAAGTTTGCTCCCTCCTCCCTCTCACATATTTATACATGGCTATCATGTCTCCTCTCAGCCTTTTCTTCTTCAGGCCCAGTTCTTTAAGTCGCTCCTCATAGGGCTTGTTCTCTAGACCCTTGATCATTTTAGTTGCCCTCCTCTGGACACATTCCAGCTTGTCAATGTAGAGTAAAACCTCTGTAATCATGAAACCTATATCTGTGGTTTCCCTTACTTGAACTTAGGATGAATTTTGGACCATTTGTAAAGAATGTCAGTTCAAGTACACATGATGGAAAGTAGCAAAGACCTGTGTCAAAGGAGGGATCAGTAGGTCACGGCAGAGAAAAACACCCCTGGCCCACAAGCAGTGATGGTCTACATCAGGGCTTCTCAAATTTTTGGTGCACAGGGTTATTTGGACTTCAGCTTCCAGATGTTCCAGGAAGCTTTGCCAAGATTCAGAAATTCTGGAAGTGAAGGCTTCCCGCCCCCCCCCCCCCCCCCAAGATCAAAGGTTGGGAGTCACTGGTCTGGATCAGTCATGGGCAAACTTTGGCATTTTTGACTTCTACTCCCATTATTCCTAACATGGCCCTAAGCCTGTTAGGAATGATGGGAGTTGAAGTTCAAAGCACCTGGAGGGCCCAAGTTTGCCTATGCCTGGTCTAGATGGACCAATGGTTTGCCTGTACAAGGCTGTTTCACATGCAAAAAGCTTGGAAAGTTTTAAAGTAATTAGTAACAGACCAGAAAGCACAACTATAAAAATAACTTTAGAGCAGCCACAGTGACATTGCAACATTAGCAAACCTATCCCTCATTGCTCTCTTTTTGTTGGCAACTGAAAACAT
Source organism: Anolis sagrei (assembly GCF_037176765.1). Classification (NCBI taxonomy): domain Eukaryota; kingdom Metazoa; phylum Chordata; class Lepidosauria; order Squamata; family Anolidae; genus Anolis; species Anolis sagrei. The sequence goes on from NC_090024.1 coordinate 228,100,756, forward strand.
TCTTGTGCTGCTTTTAGAAACTGAATAGGATGGGCTTTTAATTAAGTGCTATATTGTAAATTGTTTATTGTACATTGTATTGTATATTGTATATTGGAGTGGGCTGGTCCATGAGGTCACAAAGAGTCAGAAGCGACTGAACGAATAAACAACAACAATATTGTTTTATGGCTTGCATAGTCTCTTAATTAATTTTAATGCTTTTAATCCTTAATATTTTAACTGTATAAATGGTTTATTTGCTTTTTAAATAACCTTTACATATATACCTCTACCAAAGTTTTTCTAATTTTTTTCTATATAGTTTTCAAATATATTAATTAGCTCTCTTAATTCCCATAATTGAGAGAAAGGTGCTATATAAATTATGATATTTTCACTATGTTGCTAGGGAAAAGAAGTGATGACAATTACTTGTTATTTGTAACTAATTACTTCCATGTTTTGGTAAGATGTGACTGGAAATAGTTGCAGGAATATGGAAAGGAGCACACAATTTAATCATATGTCTAAATGAATATGTTGGATTATTACAACAGAGAAATGGGAAATGTGTGTATCCCTATGAAATTTATACATTGCTATTGCCTACCTGGAGATGAGTTGCTAAAATTACTAGCAGAAACATATAAAAGTTTCACTTCGACATTAAGTCTAGTCAAGACTGACTCTGAGGGGTGGTGCTTATCTCTGTTTCTAAGCCGAAGAGCCAGCATTATCCATAGCTGCCTTCAAGGTCATGGGGCTGGCATGACTGCATGGAGCACCAGCCCCATGACCTTGAAGGCACCCCCGTGTGGTCAGAATTGAGCACAACCTACAGGATGCCGAAGTTAGGGGGAAAAATGCCGATATAGTACCTTTCACTGTTGTTTGTCGTACCTATCTAACGGCATTGAATGTTGCCATATATATGTGTTCTGTGAGCCACCCTGAGTCCCCTTTGGGGTGAGAAGGGCAAAATATAAATTCTGTAAATAAATAAATTAAATTAATTCCTTCTTTACTCACATTTACATGTTTTCAACTGCTAGGTTGACAGAAGCTGGACCTAACAGCAGGAGCTCATCCCACTCCCTGGATTTGAACTGCTGACCTTTTGGTCAGCAAGTTCAGCAGCTCAGCAGTTTAACCTGCTGCAACACCGAGGACTCACAGAGATACATGTTCTACCTTATATACTATATACTGTAAATGCTAGCTCTGAACATATAACAGGTACATTAAGTCCTTCTGAGATCCCCATTGCCAATATTGCTTAAATATCATATGTGTAACTTAGGGAGAACAACTGTGGCCCTCCGTATGTCATTGGATTGCAATCCCTGTATTTTCTCACGACTGGTTAGACTTACAAGGATTATTGGGAGTTTCAGTGCATGAAATACTGATGGTCTAATTTCCTATCCTGTTTTAGAGACGAGAGGTGACTTATTTGTACCTACTATTAGATCAAACCAGATGATACATTCAGCACATTTTTAGAAAGCATGCTCCTCCAAGTGGTGAAAAATTTCTGTCATAGCATGGAGTTGTCCTCAACTATCTTTTTTGGATTTGATGTGCTTTGCTTTCTGATTTTCACTGAAAAGTAAAACATGTGCCTAATTTGTGAGTTCTCTGTTGTTGCCAACTGCTAGCTGCTTTGAGTCCCTCAATGAGGGAGAGAGGGTGGGGTATAAAACAAAGTAAATAAATAAATAAATAAATAAACATTCAAAAAGATTAATAATTCCAAAAAGCCAACCTCGATTTTGCCATTTAATATAAGGGATGCTATGTGAAGTGCATCCACTTTGATCAATTATACGCCCAGCCTTCACATCCTAGCCATGCTATAGAAATTTAGAGAACAGACTATTTGTCATTTCTAAATCTTTCATTTCCTCTGTTATTTTCTGAAAGGACAGTTCTAAACACCTCTTACTATGAAATAAATGTCCTTTTAAAAACAATGGCACTTCTGCCCCTTCAAAATCCTCTTGTCACAGAAGAGACAAGAGGACTTGATGCATCGCTTTGAAACAGATTTGATGCTTCACTTTGAAATTCAGAAGGCGTGGACATTGTTTAGTGCATCCTTGTAAATAAACCCATAAAAGCATGCAGACATCTGTTGTGTGCTGGAAGTGGAGAGAAAGATAGTTCCATCACGGCTACAGCTGTTGGCTATATTTCTAAGGTGGCCTTGAAGGATTTTCTATCACTGTATGGCCACTTAGGGCTTGTCTGCATGGGCCATAAATGGATCACTGATGCACAATAGCTTCTGGTGGGTATCCCAGGTTTATTTGCTTAAAACTTTAGTCAAAATCAGAGAACACTCCAGAATTTGCTGGAACCTTCAGAGTATTCAGAGTTTGCAGGAGGCCCCAGAGTATCCTGAGCATGCTGGAACCTCCAGAGTATCTAAACAGCAGAATCAGGTCCAATTCAGTCCAATAATTCCCTGTCCAGACTGACACCATCACCATCGCCCTTTCCCTGCACAATCCTTGGGTGGAGAAAAGAAAAAGAACAATCTACCCCTGATCTGTTAGCCCAGTCATTCACCTGCATACGATTTCTTGGTGTCCTAGTTTCCAATTTGGTCTTGAAAGCAAAAAGCTGGTTTACTGACTCCAGGGTGATCCTGGGACCATATAAGGACCAGGCTGTGGCACAGCACCAATAGATCAGTGCTGACTGGAAGATGGCAAGTTTGAAACCCGAGTCAGATTGAGCACCCGACTGTTAAGCGCAGCTTACTGTCCACCAAAGCAGTTTGAAAACAGCTGAGCTGTGAGTAGAGAAATTAGTCATGCTTAAAGTGTGGAGGTATTTTAGGACACCATAAAAATGCCGGTGAGCAAAGAACAAGGAGGAAATACTACGATCAAAAGGGCTTGGTATCATCATGGATAAAACGACAGCACCCCCTGTGGCCGGAATTGAGCATAACCTCCATGCACCAAAGTTGGAATATGCCAAAATGCATTTGTCTGTCTGTCTGTCTTATGTGTCTAGAAACGACATTGAATGTTTGCTCTGTGTGTGTGCATTGTGATCTGCCTTGAGTCCCCTTCAGGGTGAGAAGGGCAGAATATAAATACTGTAAATGAATAAATATAGTGAGCAGTCTTCAGCTTTTTTCTTCTTTCCTTCTTTCACTGCTGTTCTGAGATCCATCAGCTAGCACCTGCTATAAGAGACATATACCTAGAATAAAAAATATTCTGAATCCATCAGTTTGAGTAAGAGAAATACATGAAACTCATAGTTCATACCTTCCAACTTTTCACAGGTGAAACTTGGGACATGTGTCCCCAAGCGGTATGAGACTGTGGCCAAGATGACAAAAGTGGTTAATGAGGATGAACGTACAAGCTGGGAGAGGATACAGCAGATTGTCTTTATTCAAGCATACTGGGAAGAGCAGCATTCTGACCCAGGGCCGTAGCCAGAAAAAAATTTCGGGGAGGGTTGAAAATTTTTTGGGGGGGGGGTGAAAACTTCGGGGAGGGTTGAAAATTTTGGGGGTGGGTGGGGTTGAAACCTGCCTCCTAGCTCACGCTGAAGCAAAGAGCACAGCAGAGCAACCTTCAATAGCCTGCAGCTCCACCCCTGTCAACCACCTCCACCAAGTCTGGCCCCCAACTTGGTTGCTTCACTACATCGGCTATTGCTGTAAGTAATGACAGTGTGAATAAATTGTCAATATTTGTTTGAGATAGTGCTTACAGTTCTGGAGGGACCCTTAATTTTTTGCATCTCATAGACTTAGCATGGGGATTTGGTTAACCAGTTAAAATTCATGAGTAAAACAGGTTTTTTTAAAAAAATCTGAAACATTTCGGGAGGGGTTTGAACCCCTAAAACCACCCCCTCGCTACAGGCCTGTTCTGACCCCTACTCACTTTCTCTTGCCTATTAAGTTCAGTTCAAACCATGTATAAATATGTGAGAAGAAATCATAGAGAGGAGGGAGTAGGCTTGTTTTCTGCTGCCCTGGAGACTAGAACGCGGAACAATGGCTTCAAACTACAAGAAAGGAGATTCCATCTGAACATTAGGAAGGAACTTCCTGACTGTGAGAGCTGTTCAGCAGTGGAACTCTCTGCCCCAGAGTGTGGTGGAGGCTCCTTCTTTGGAAGCTTTTAAGCAGAGGCTGGATGGCCATCTGTCGGGGGTGTTTTGAATGCGATTTTCCTGCTTCTTGGCAGGGGTTTGGACTGGATGGCCCATGAGGTCTCTTCCAACTCTATGATTCTAAGAGAGAAATTGGAACATTTTAAAATCAGCTGAAATGGTGGGATGATTGAGGATTAATCAGGACTGTCTGTACCAAGCAAGACAGCTTAAGGGTTTGATAGTTCGCCCACACAATAACTGGCCATTTCAAAAGTAAGAACTGTTGTGTTATTGAACTATACGTCGCCACATTCTTGATTATTGGCTACACTGGCTAGAACGAAAGAGAGAGAGAGAGATTATTCTCATCCTGCTTTTATGATTGGGGTGGAATCACTTCATCACTGTGCTTTTTAAATAAGAAAAATCACAAGTCCTTGCCAATTTACTGCAGATTACTCCAAAAGTACTAGTAGATACAGATCCTCATTCTCTCTACCCTTGGCGGTCTATTTAGCCTCCCAATTAATATGAATTTTACATTCTCAACATATAAATTCTGGTCTAAAGATGGAAAGAATTACTTCACTCCATATTTTAATACCTGTCTTCTCAGCACAATACCAAGTTTTATTCCCTATCAAAAGGAATTAAAATATTTCACTTCCCATGAGCTGGCATTGAAACTCTGATTTTGCCTACCTTCATTAAAAGATTTTTCCCTCTACCATACAGTGTTGCAAGGTATATTAAGGAGACAAAAAAGAGTGCATGAGCAGCAGGAGTTAATTAAATAGGACAATGAATAACCTTTTGTAAATATGATTGGAACCTCAGCTGCATGTAGAAGTCTAATCAGGCAGTTTCGAATATTCCTCTGCATTTGTGAGTGGCTTGAAGTATTTTGGAACAGCAGAATAACAACTTTATTGCTTATTTAGCTGTGCAAAATTATCATATTTTTCTGCTACAAATAAATTATACTTTATATCCAAAGGAACAGTTAATGTATATTAGAGCATTTAGCCTTAAATGGCACAAATGTTTCCAGAAATTTTCTCTTTTGGCTTTCTTTGCTTACAAAACATTTGTCTTACATTATTTGTGCTTTTTCTTCCTGAGCACATTTAAAATGTGCATTTAATTTGATTTCTTCCAACAGAAACTCCATTACATGAGATATCCAGGTGTGATCGACTTATTGGTCCATGGCGCTGAGTGTGAACATGAAATTGTGTATTTGTTTGATGGTAGTGGTATTCGGTTTATGCATGTGGGCCCTCCATATTCACGAATTCCACATCCATGGATTCAACCATCCATTGTTTGAAAACATATGGCAATGAGATAATGTGGGTTTTAATATAGCCGGTTTTTAATATAACTGGATTTAATACTGTGTTGTTAAGTACTTTTTTATATGAGTTGTTAGAAATCATAGAATTAGAGAGTTGGAAGAGACTTCATGGGCCATCCAGTCCAACCCTCTGCCAAAAAGCAGGAAAATCACATTCAAAACACCTCAGACAGATGGCCACCCAGCCTCTGTTTAAAAGCCTCCAAAGAAGGAGCCTCCATCACACTCTGAAGCAGAAAGTTCCACTGCTGAACACCTCTCACAGTTACCTAATGTTCAGGTAGAATCTTCTTTCCTGTAATTTGAAGCCATTGCTCAGCATCCTAGTCTCCAGAGCAGCAGAAAACAAGCTTTCTCCCTCCTCCCTATGACTTCCCCTCACATCTTGATACATGACCCTCATCATGTCTCCTCTCAGCCTTTTCTTCTGCCCAACTCTTTAAGCCACTCCTCATATGGCTTGTTCTCCAGACCCCTGCTCATTTTAGTCACCCTCTGAACACATTCCAGTTTGACAACATCTCCCTTAAATTGTGGTGTCCAGAATTCGACACAATATTCCAGGTGTTGTCTGACCAAGGCAGAATAGAGGGGTAGCATGACTCCCTTGGATCTAGACACTATACTCCTATTTATGCAGGCCAAAATCCCATTGGCTTTTCTTTTTTTTTTTTTTTGCCACCGCATGACATTGTTTGCTCATGTTTAACTTGTTGTCCACTAGGACTCCAAGATCTTTTTCACATGTACTGCTGTCAAGCCAGGCATTGTCCCCCTTTCTGTATCTTTGCATTTCATTTTATTCTGCCTTAGTGGAGTATCTTGCATTTGTCCCTGTCGAACTTCCTTTTGTTACTTTTGGCCAATCATCTCTCTAATCTGTTAAGATCATTTTGAATACTGCTTTGTCTTCTGCAGTGTTGGCTATCCCTCCCAATTTGGTGTTGTCTGCAAACTTGATGATAATGCCTTCTAACCCTTCATCTAAATGTTTTGTGTTGTTAGTGTTACATGTAATTTGACTTTGTATTGTCCTAAGTTTGAATGGCACTGAATTGTTACCAACTGTTAGTCCCACAATGAGGCAGAGAGGGCCAGGTATAAAACAAAGTAAGCAAATCAATAAATAAATAAATATTCAAATATATTAATAATTCCAAAAAGCAAACTTTGATTTTGCCATTTAATATAAAGGATGCTACTTTTCTATGCCACTGTATATATTGGTATCTAGTGAAGTAAGCAGGCCCTGGAACCAAATTCAAGAAGATATCAAGTGCCCACTATACAGGTTTGGATTTCTGTTCAATGATGAAGTGCAATTTCCTAACCTAGTCTACCTCTCAAATGCAAGTAAACACATCACATTTTGGGGGGAAATTAGCCAGAAGGGTCCATTTTCAGTTCAAAATCAGCATAGTGAATGAAGAATTAATCCACTCTTCCTACACACAGCACTTTTTATCTGGGCTGGCGAGGATCTATATAATGGTTTTGTCTTTGAAAAAGTGAAAGGCACATCTATTTTCATTTTTTTTAGATGTGCCTAATGCTACTTGAAGATTAATAAAATTACTCCTATTACTTAGGTTACTGAAATGACCCTTACTAAAATGCCATATTACATCGTACTCCTTCTAGAACTTTGTGACCAAGATTGAAAGAAATTTAAATCCAGAGGCTTGGATCTAGCCTTAGTCATACTGGTACATGTTGAAACTAGTGAGTCACTATTAATTTAGGCACCATTTATTTCATTATATTTTCTTTAAGAGTGACTAAGGCAAGAACTGGCCTGCACAATATTAGCCTAATACTATTGCTCACACATAAGAACCTAGTCATAACAAAACTCTATCAAATTTCACACTCTAATATGAAACTTGATTCTTGAAACTTTTCCAATTCTATCCCATGACTTTGTAAAGTGTATGCATCGAGATTATGCTACTGAAGACATAACCTCGATGTCAACATCATGTGTGGTGCTCAAAGAAATTTGCAACCTTGGGATAACACTTGGACACCCAAACCCCCGTTCACTAATATGTAATTAATGCCTACATTATCCGTTTCCATCTTCAAAACAAATCTGAGCTCTGATTTTGAATGAAATACAGTTATGGGTCTTCTGTGTGTGGCATATCAACTGATTCAGTTCACAGAATCATAAAGTTTGAAGGAACCGCAAGGACCATCTAGTCCAAGTGGTGGTGAACCTATGGCATGCATACTATCACTTTTGCTATCACTAATGTAGTCCAACCCCCTGCCATGTTCAAATACACAATTGCTCATAAGAGATAACTATCCAATTTCTGTTTCAAGACCTCCAAAGAATGAGAGCCTACCAATCTTCAAAGTAGTAAAAAAATCTCTTTTAATCAAGATGTCCTTACTAATACAGTAGAGTCTCGCTTATTCAACCTTCGCTCATCCAACGTTCTGTATTATCCAACACAGTCTGCCTCCTGCCCGGATCAATACATTACAATGTTTGGGTGCTAAATTTGTAAATACAGTAATTACTACATAACGTTACTGTGTATTGAACTGCTTTTTCTGTCAATTTGTTGTAAAATATAATGTTTTGGTGCTTAATTTGTAAAATCATAATGTAATTTGACATTTAATAGGCTTTTCCTTAATCCTTCCTTATTATCGAACATTTTCACTTATCCAGCGTTCTGCCAGCCCATTTATGTTGGATAAGCAAGACTGTACTGTATTTAGATGGAACTTAGTTTTCTTGTCATTTGAAGCCATTATTTCATGTTCTAGTCTCTGAAGAAGCAGGAAACAAGCTTGCTTATTCGCATGGATTCTACATGATAGCCACCTTATCACATTGAGAAATCTCCTAGCCATAGGACACTTCGGCCTTTTTTCAAGCATGGAGAGGCACTGAGCTCATCACATGAGTTAAACTACTTCTGGCTGTCATGCATAGCCCTCCATGGTTGAAAAGAGACAGAAGTGTCCTGAAAGGAGGGCGCTCGGGCAATCTGACCTTATAACATTGAGAAATGTCCCCCTCGTAGGACAATTCAACCTGTTTTCAAGCATGGAGAGGCACAGAGCTCATCACATGTTCCAGGGTTGAAAAGAGGCAGAAATGTCCTGAAAGGAGGGAACTCTGAACACGGACCAGAAATCATATTCAGAGCTCCTACCACTTCTTGCACTTTAGTCCCATCTTTGCAACTGAAAAACAGGTGCAATGGGAACCATCAAAGACTTCCCATCCTGTTTCATTGCCCAACTGTCAGCAGTCTGTTGTATCCTATGGGGTTTGATGCAGAACAATATGATCCCATGGAAAGAAATGGTTTTAACCTGGATTGTTCTCTCTTGTATCCTATGGGGGTTGGGGCAGAACAATAGAATCCCATGGAAATAAGTGGTTTTAAACTGGTGTCAGTCTCCTTTAACGTAAGGGGCTTTGGGCAGGGCAAGGGATCTCTTGGTTTTTGCATATTGTTGTTTCTCCTGATTAAAAACAAAAAAAAGTAATACTGACCATTGTGATGAATGGAAGATGAATGTATTGCCAGATCTTAAGTTTCCACATGTGATGGGGAGGCAGAACTCAAAATAGGACTCCTGACAGTGTAAGAGGGGCAATTCTTGACTCTTAAAGGGACAGACACCTATGCTTTCCCCCTCAATGTAATGAGGTGGCTAGATATTTTAAGATGACTATAATGTCAATTCTCAATTTTCTCTTCTGCAAGCAAAATATGCACAATCCCCTAAATTAGTTCCTCATAGAGCTCAGTTTCCAGACATTTTATTATCTTAATTACTCACCTCTTGACATGTTCCAGCTTGTCAATATTCTTCATGAACTGTGATGCCCAGAAGTGGACATAGTAGGTCTAAGATCAAAATAGAATAGACTGATACTACTAATTCTCCAAACCTGCTGTCCAGAATTGCATTGGCTGCTGCATCACACCACTGACTTGTAGATCTTTTTCACTTGTACAGGATCCAATCCTGATGTCGCCATAAAATGCAACTGAGTTGTCTTTGGAAATAATGTGGCTTATGTTTTTATTTGGGCTTGACAAACAGAATTGCTTTCAAATGGATATACCAAATTTCATCCCACTTTAATGTCAACTCAGAAACATTAAAGACCTCAATCTGCTCAAGCAAAAAAAAAAAAGGTGGAGGGATCAAAATCACAGGTGAGAAAGTTCATGGCAGAAATTTGCTTCCTAGATTCAGCTATGATCATTTAGGCCAGTGGTTCTCAACCTGGGGTCCCCAGAATGTTTTTGGCCTTCAACTCCCAGAAATCCTAACAGTTGGTAAACTGGCCGGGATTTCTGGGAGTTGTAGGCTAGAAACATCTGAGGACCCCAGGTTGAGAACCACTGATTTAGGCAATTGGCATAAACAAAGCCGCTCAATAGAAGAGCAGAAGTTTGTTTTCAGATTGAGAACAATATGATGCATTTCCACACATATATTTCCAAGATTAAACTCCATCAAAGAGTAAAATACAACACATTCCAAAATCTACAAAAAAAGTCTCCAAAATCTGATATATTACTGAAGTAGACTCCATTGAAATTAGTAGGTTTTACTTGATTTAACATGTTTATGGATTGCACTGTACAGATGGCAATGTCATGCCAACACCATATGCATGAACCTGTTCCCAAATATAGCTTTATAGGAATCTCGGGAATGTATTTGTTTATTGCAGGAAGCAGTTTGTGGAAATAAGAATTACAAGTATGTATTTATCTTCAAAAGTATGAAATAATGGCCAAGAAATAATGCCATTTTATATGTAGCCAATCCATTTGAACCAGTATGTTGGGTTTAACGCTTCAATTCATTGCATTATTTTAATATAATACACTGGATATAAATATTGCCCATGATGTAAAAAGCATTCTTAGCAATGTTCATAGCACTAAGCTACTTTTCATAGGAACGGGGAGATAGGGACAATTTAAGTGAAAGAGACAGTTGGCATTGTTTGTTGCTGAAATGTTTTATAAAGTCACTGCAAGAAGAAGGAAAAATGTACTGGAAAGTTGACAGAAGGCCAAAAATATTAATATACTAGAACACAGTGAACTTTTTGCAAGCTGTAAATATTTTCTCAGACTCTCAAATATAGCCAGGAAGTATGTTCAGCCTTTCTTTCCTAAATCAGCTAAAAGAAGCGAATAACACACAACCCATCACCCCTGCCACCCAGGTTGTTAGCTATGTATCACAATTGAACACTGCTCTTCTTTGATGAATTTTAGAAATACAATCTTTATTTTAGTCAGACTGGGCTAAGAAAAAAGTCTTTGTGTATATGGCTACCCACCTATTTTCATTGTTAAGCAAAGGATTTGAGTCTGAGTTCTCCTACGACCAAACCCAATGACTACAGCACTTTAGCAATGCCTCAATATTTTTTCCTTTTACAGATATAAAATATAAAATAATAATGCAAAGATTCTGAACGGTATCCAAGGTTTTAAAAAATTCAGAGAATATGGGCATCTTCACACATGACCCAGTTTTTAAAAAGTCTGCATTCTGCAACGTGATTAAAAATTAGCTCAAGGTACATTCAGTTTGAAAATGGCTCTCTTCCATTTTCCATCTCCACAAACACACAAATGAATTATAAGTGCAATCCTGCACATTAAAATGACAAACTGCATCTGCTCAAAGCCATCCCTGAGTAGAAATGTTGTTCTCTAGTCCATCATACAGGGTTAGTCAAAATGCATAGGCCAATAAGCCATTCAATTGAATGGCTTATTGGCCTATGCATTTTGACTAACCCTGTATTATGGGAAGAGTGGGGTTGGGGTAGACTAGGGCTCTTTGAATCCCGACTCAGCCGTGGAAACCCAGTCTGTGGTCTTAGGGAAGTCACACTCTTTCAGCTTCCGAGAAAGGCAATGGCAACCCCATTAAGAAAACCCTGTGATAAGCTTATCTTAAGGATTATCTTAAGTTAGGAATGACTTGTAGACACAAAAAAAGAAAGGGAATAGAGTATGTAGAATGAATTTGTGCTACAAATTCCCCAGATCTGGGGCTATTTTAGATGATCCTCTAACATAAAATAATTAGCACAGTGGGTTAAACTGCCAGCTACAGAAAACCTTGCCAACTGGAAGGTTGGCAGTTCAAAGCTGCGGGTCAGGGTGAGCTCCTGCTGTCACCCCTAGCTTCTGATTACCTAGCAATTCAAAAATTGCAATGTGAGTAGATTGTCCCTAGAATCTAAATCTCTGGGATGTCAGAAAAGAGGAAGTATAATCAACATGTGTGCAAATGCAGAGCAAAATTTCGTATTGTACAAACTTCTTATCATTTGCTTTTATTAGTAGAGTATGAAAACTGGGGAGGGTTTCTCTACTTTTAATAGCTGTGTAAAAGAGATTTGAGCGTGACAAGCAACACTTGTTGAAATTTTCTGTTCTAGACAACCATTATAGGCACTGTTTTCACCCTGACAGCCCTACAAAATTGTCAAAAATACATCTTATGACCAGTTCATAATCTCCTTTAAAGAATTGCTATTTTTCCCCTTCTTCTTCTATTGTTACCTTTTACCAACAGAATCTTGCAGCCTTCAGCAAATGTGTCGGCATGGAAGTGAGATTGTCTCAGGTTGTTATCCACGGTGTTAGAACTAGACAAATTATTTTCATCTGTAGACTCTTGGAGGATGGGAATGAGTGAATTCCCACACAGTGTATGCCATTGCACTGAGATGTGGCTCCACACAGCATTTCTAAACAGTGTTTTGTGCCTTGTGGTGCTTGTGTGGGAGAAGAAATCTGGTTTCCAGGGGGACCATTCCCAAAGGGGTTAACCACACTGCAAAAACAACTGTGAGTCTAAACAAAAACATGCACTTGTTTAGTCTTTAAGGTGTGACGGTCTCTGTGGTTTCCAGATAGATATCAAAAACAGAAGAAGCGGGGAGGGAAGGGGAAAGGAAGATGAAAACAAGAGGAGAAAGAATATGTAGAAGAGAAAGAAGAAAATGATGAAGAAGAGAAAGGTGAAAAAGAGGAGGAGGAAGGAGAAGAGAAGAAGGAGGAGGGATACATAGAGGAGGAGAAAGAGGAGAGTGAAGAAGAGGAGGAAGAGAAAGAGGATTGGAGGGATTTGAGTTTTAAAGAGCATTTTAATGTATTTGATGTATTTTAATTCTGTTTTTACAACACTGTTATTGTTTATTAGCTTTTGTATTGCTCTTTTAGGGCAATTTTAGGGCCTCCTTGGTGGTACAGTGGTTAGACCACTGAGCTGCTGAGCTTGTTGACCAAAAGGTTGGTGGTTTGAATTCGGGAAGCAAGGTGAGCTCTTGCTGTTAGCCCCAGCTTCTGCCAACCTAGCAGTTTAAAAACATGCAAATATGAGTAGATCAATAGGTACTGCTTCTGCTGGAAGGTAACAACACTCCATGCAGTCTACGGACAACGCCAGCTCTTTGGCTTAGAAATGGAGATGAGCACCAACCCCCAGAGTCAGAAACGACTGGACTTAATGTCAGGGGAAAACCTTTACCTAGAATGGTTTATGTCTAAGTCTTCAAAGCAGTAATTGCACCACAGCTCACAGAATCCTTCAGTCCCCATGGCCTTGTAGCCTGGGTGGGGATTGTGAGAGTTGGGATTCCTTAGAAGTCCCCTTTCCAAGTTCTGCTTTAAGGTATCACAAGGTCCTGTTGTTTTGTACAGGGAGGGTCACTGAGGCATGGCACCCACCCACCTGCAGACTTTCATGCCCTGCCTGGCCTTGGCAACAGGCCGGGCCTCCCCTTCCCTTGCATTGCATTCCTCTGCCATCGCCTAGCAACGCCAGGCCACAGCACAAAGAGGGAAGTCTGGCCCAGAGCTGGACCCAAGCAGTAGCTGCCAGGTGTCCGGCTGCAGCCCAGCTTCAGGTAGTGCCCATCCTCTCCCTGCCTGCCAAGGAGTGCTAGCCCCGGATCAGTGCCTGGGATGTCCCAGAAGAACAAGTTCAACTTTGTGGCTGAAGATCAAATCTGGTAAATGTCTTATTCCCTCCCTTCTTCTCTCTTCCCATTTTCTAATCAGATGGACCAAGCTGGACAGCGGCTGAAGGGGAAAAGGAAAGGGCCTGAGGCTGTTAGGAATTGTGGGAGTTGAAGTCCAAAACACCTGGAGGGCCAAAGTTTGCCCATGCCTGTTTTAGGACTTAGCTCAGAACCATATGGCCTCCCAACGGTACCAGTCAGGAAAGTTGAAGAATTGCAGCCAATTGTCAGGCATTCTGGGAGCTTAAGTCCCAAACACTGGGAGGGCCAAAGGTTGGGGAACACTGCATTAAATGGATGCTGGATCAGAGCTACAGAAATCAGTTAAGATATTTAACTAATATATATTCCCTCCTGCTAATAGGGAACTTAGAGCAGGTCACCAAATAAGTTAAAACAAAATATAGCGAAAACAATCACGCAAATGTTCATAATAATTAAAGTCCAAATTGAACGTAAAAGCAATTAAAGCACATTTAAAATGCAGTAAAAAGAAAAAATGGCCTTTCACAGCATGAAAGATACATCTTATTCTAATTTATTTTTTCTCATAGGAGAAGCCATCTTTTTGTACTGAACAAATAATAATAATAATATTAATAATAATAACAACAACAACAACAACAACACACTGGGAGCACTGCCTAAAGACCTTGGCCTGCACTTAAAAACAATGGGCACTGACAAAATTCCCATCTGTCAGCTGCAAAGGCCACCCTACTTGGATCTGCACACATTATTCATCAATACATCACACAGTCCTAGACACTTGGGAAGTGTCAGATGTGTGATCCAATACAAAAGCCAGCATAGTGATTGGATTGTTGTGTACTAATATTGGTGTGTATCAAACTGCTGATCTGCTGAACTTGCTCACCAAAAAGTCAGCAGTTCAAATCTGGGGAGCAGGGTGAGCTCCCACTGTTAGCCCCATCTTCTGCCAACCTAGAAGTTCAAAAACATGCAAATGTGAGTAGATCAATAGGTAAGACTTCAGGGGGAAGGTAATGGCACTCCATGCAGTCATCCCAGCTAAATTACCTTGGAGGCATCTATGGACAAATGCCGGTTCTTCAGTTTATTTATTTATTATTTATTTACAGCTTTTATATTCCGCCCTTCTCACCCCGCAGGGGACTCAGGGCGGATTACAATGTACACATGCAAACATTCAATGCCAATTTTTGACATACAAACATATACAGACAAACATATACAGACAAACATATACAAACATATACAGACATATACACAGAGGCTATTTAACTTTTTCTGGCCGCCAGGGGAGCTGTTGCTTTCATCGTCCATCTGCGACGCTGATGAAGCACTTCTGCATTCCCCGCATGCTTCCCCGCTGGAATGCTTTGCTGGAGTCTTCTTCATGGCCTCATAAATCAGTTAATTTAGCCTCCTCACACTTTAAGGTGGTACCTTATTTTCCTACTTGACAGATGCAACTGTCATTCGGGTTGCAAAGGTCGACAACAGGCTACACACAATTGGTTGGAAACCCAACCCGGGCTGGCTTCAAACTCATGACCTTTTTGGTCAGAGTGATCTTAATGCAGCTTAATGCACAGCCAGCTGTGCCACAATCCCGGTGCTTAGAAATTGAATTGAGCACCACCCCCCATAGCTGGACATGACAAGACTTAATGTCAAGGGAAAACCTTTACCTTTAATAATAATAATAATAATAATAATAATAATTTTCTTTCTTGACCGCCTTTCCTCATGGCTTGGAATCGTGTTATAGAATCATTAACATACATAAACATTGTAAAAATACAACAAAGACACATATTAAAATGTATTTCTATAAAAGCTACATATTAAAATATATTTCTATAAAATATAAACCCAAAGCAGAGATTAAAACAAAGATAAAACCAAGTAAGGGATTGTTATTCTCCTTGCCTCTGACCCCATCTCCAAAATGAGAGTGTTTCTGTGACAGTTTCATTCCAAGCAAGGGCAATTTTGCAGCTGCTCAGATGTAGCTGGATTGCAGTTCCCTTCATCCTCCACTTTTGGCAGATAGATCTGATGGGAGCTGCAGTCTATCTGGAGTCTATCTGCCCATTCTTGATTTTTATGACAGCCAGTAACCATTAAAAAATCATCTTCCATTTATCCAGTGTCATTTGCACTCCTCCAAGTGTGAAAGGCAGGTTTTTTTAATCTCTCCTAAAGTAGACCAAGAAATAGGGAAGCAAGGTGTTACATTCCATTGATAATCAGAATTATTTCATGACAATACAGTCAAAACTGCTGCCTAAGCTACTTCAGCGGCACACTCCATAGCTCAGTGAAATCAAAGTACATTAACGTCACCAGTTTCATTCCAAGTAATTCATCCTAACTGGATTGTGGGTCAGGCTGCTAACAACTTAAGAAGGCAAGGTTACAATTCACAAATCGCTACCTATTCCAAAACATTGGCTTAATGTAATTACTTTAGAGTAAATAAGTGGAAGACTGCTCTGGGGTTGGAAAGGTTTTGTTTCTTAGTCCTTGAAAAGGACTCACTCTGTGGAATAAAGCAACATGTTCATTATTCTTTCTGCTAGCAAAATGCATCATTCTGATGGATGGAGATGAGCATGTACGTACCAGAGATAGGGGTTGGCCGGGAGAGCTTTTGCGCAATTAAAACTTGTGCACCAGTTGCGCCCGTACCTTGGGAAGTCTGATCTGGCCACGGTGGTCCACGCTCTTGTTACATCCCGGATAGACTACTGCAACGCGCTCTACGTGGGGTTGCCCTTGAAGACTGTTCGGAAACTCCAACTAGTCCAGCGTGCGGCAGCCAGATTGCTCACCGGAGCGACATACAGGGAGCATACCACCCCCCTGTTGTGCCAGCTCCACTGGCTGCCGGTTCAATTCCGAGCACAATTCAAGGTGCTGGTCTTAACCTACAAAACCCTATACGGTTCTGGTCCAGTGTATCTGTCCGAACGTATCTCCCTCTACGTCCCACCTCGGAGTTTGAGATCATCTGGGGAGGCCCTGCTCTCGACCCCACCACTCTCACAAGTGAGGCTGGTGGGGACGAGAAGCAGAGCCTTCTCAGTGGTGGCCCCCCACCTGTGGAATTCACTCCTGGGGGAAATCAGAACAGCACCAACCCTCCTCTCCTTCAGGAGGAGGGTGAAGACATGGCTGTGGAACCAGGCCTTTGGGCAACCAGGCAATTAGACAATGACAACCAAATAAGACAATCAGATGTGTGAGATCGGCAGGATTGTCGAAATGGAACCAAAACAGATCTTTGAGTTAATTGTACACTGATGGGTAGGAGGAAGTTCCAGGTTTGTATTGTTTTTACTGATTTTATCATTTTACTGATTTTATTGGATAATGTTGAATTGTGGGAATTTGTATTGTTATATTTTTTGTGATGATTGTTTGTGTAGCAGGCGTCTAAGTGCGCCTTGCAGCTGTAAGCCGCCCTGGGTCCCCTTCGGGGTGAGAAGGGCGGGGTACAAGAACCCCAAATAAATAAATAAATAATAAAACTGTATTTTATTTTTCTTCATGGGAATGTCTGGAGAGACTGTACAGGACAGCAAAGGAGAGCCAGTGGCAGTATTGGATGGAGGGTGAATATGATTTGATCTCAGTAGGTCACCTTTTGATCTTTTCATTATGGAAGAAGATCAAGTTATGAATAATTTCAAACAAACAAACATTCCTGTTCCTCGGTACCAATTACTGATAATTCAGGCTTCTTTTGTTTGCATCATCCCGCACCTCGGACTCCCCTGATCTACATGGTCCCATTCTGGACTCACCCTTTTGAGCATGCTGTAGTATGATGGAAACTGGAAACAGTTTTTCAGAAAGACAGATTAGACAGATTTAAAAAAAATAGCTTCAAGGTAGCTTGGAATCATCTGATAAGAAAACTATACCAGTGGTTCCCAACCTGTGGGCCACTGTGATGGCACGCCTGAGCCTTTGGGAAAACTATATTTCCCAGCTTTACTCGGGGGCTATCTGATACCTTCTGTTAAGATTAAGACCCTTAGCAGACAGAGGCACTTTAGGCAAGGTGAAAGGATAACCAAATGAGTTTACTGAAACAAGATGAATAAAAGGTTAACTCCACCCGGGACTATCATAAGGTAAGTTAAAACAATACATTACAAAAGGAGATTTTGCTGGTTGTAGTCATCTTTCTGGAATCTTCTGCCTCTGGTGCAAAGCAATAGATTACAACTTGTTGCTTATAAACTGTCTTAATCTTCTCTCTGATAAAGCTAAGGCTGTCTATAAGCTTCTGTTGTCCTTTGGACAGCTGGTATACAAATACTGTTGAATGCAGCAGGTGCTAGGAATGCCTGTTTGGATTTCTTCTGCCTAGGATTTCTAGATAATGTCCCAAGCCTCTAGTGATTGTAGAAAGAGGAGGAGGCCAGCTAAAGCTTTAAACAGGGAAATGGAATAGACCAACTAAGACTGGTCTGTGGGGGTATGTTAAGCTCTACCCAAAAACCAATACAAAGTTATCTACACTATTGGGAAGGCCTATAAACAGGTTAAACTGAAGCAGAGGAGAAGAGAAGACAGTGCTTCACAGCCACGACCCATTGGTGGGCCACAGGCTCTAAAATAAGGTCCACGGTTCTAGATTATTAAATGTGGTTTTCTGTGGGTGAGCAGATGGTGACTACTGGATGGTATATGTTCTGTATCAGAAACTACAGCTGATGTGGTCTATCCAATGCAATTTTATGAATCAGCACCCCAAATAACCAAACCAAATCAAGAGTTGACCAAAAACTGATTCGTAGCCCTTTTAGTAGTAATTTTGGAGAGTGGTCCCTGGTCAAAGTATCCCTGGTCAAGTGGTCCCTGGTGGGGAAAAAAGGTTGGGAACCACTGTTCTGTAAGGATAAAAAGTTTGACAAGGATGAAGCTAGAATCTACAAAGGACGAGTTAGGACAAGTTCATTTTGCCCACTGTGCACTTGGAGTAGTTCTCAAGCAAAAGATCTTTTTTCCAGAACTGGCTATCTGGTTCTTTTATACCCTGAGGATCTGCAAATTGAATCTAGGATACACTTTATTCAAGTTTCTTCTCCATTGCTAAGATGAAATGGCTTAATCCTATGTTAATTTTCTTCTTGCATGACAGGGTTGTTTTTTTTCTTGGAAGTCTTCTCTATAAAGATCTGCAAATTTTCCATTTTTACGGTCTGAAATGCACACCTTTACAATTTCCAGAAGAATTGCTATGTTAGGTTGTTCCAGAGAAAAGAACAAGACATGTTGAGGCACCTCAAAAGTTTAACACGTTTATTATGGCATCCGTTTAGTTGACTAAAGTCCACTTAATCAGATACACAACATTTTAACTAAAACTCATACACATTTTTACGCATGGAGAGCACTAAAGTGATAAAGAAGGGGGTCAGAAGAAAATTAAAAGCATTAAGTCTGTTTCATTTCAAAATATGTTCAGAGTTGGCATTCAAGAAATTAAAAAAGGTCTTGAAACCCAGCACAATAGTGAAAGGGTAAGAGAGTTGGTGTGGAGTTGTTATGTGCGTGATATAACAAAATTATTTCTTCTTCTTACAAGGATAGGATCCAAACCTATCCTTGAATGGACTTGCTTTAGCGCAGCAATCACCAGCAATGATAAGATCTATCAACCAAAAGGTTACAAATTCGAAGCCCCAGGTCGGTGTGAGCACCCGACTGTCAGCCCTGCTCACTGTTTACCTAAGCAGTTCAAAAACAGCCTACAGCTGTGATTAGAGAAATTAGGTACCGCTAATGCAGGAGAGGTATTTTACGACACCGTAAGAAAAGAGTCAAAGAATGCTGGTGACCAAAAGGAAGGAGGACATCCTGATGGCTCTTCGACATAGAGGATGGAGTGACAGTGCCTCTCTGTGGCTGGCAACTTCCAAAGGCATTGACAACCTGGATGTTGAACTGGATGTCAACACAACACAATATACCTCCTTTCTGTTTGTCTTTGTCCTGTCTAAAAAATGGCATTGAATGTTTGCCGTTTGTGTACTGTGATCCGCCCTGAGTCCCCTTCAGGGTGAAAGGGCAGAATATAAATAATGTATTATTATTATTGTTATTATTATTATTATTATTATTATTAGATTAGATTCCAATGAAATATTAGGAATTTCTGAATTATAGTAAGGTTTATCAGATTTCCTTAGAAGATGGTGAATTTTCCTTTATTGGAGATGATTCTATAATTCTATATGTACATGTACAGACTGAAACTGTTGTGTGCAACCCTGAATATGTCCAAAAAAGTATAACTGAGATCATTAACCAAAAGAGTTGTGGAACTCCTTAAGCAATCCTAACAACTTTGTCTGCTTGTTTAAAAAACATATTAAATGTTTGTATTTTTCTGTATCTATCAGGAAGGATCACATTGAAATAGAACGTGAAGCTGCAAGGAGATGGCCATCACGGTGGGGTTTTCTGTTAACACCAATTGAAAAGGTAAAATAAGTTCTAATTCCCGTTTATATACATTGAGAAAATTGATCTCATATATATGGCCTGAGCTGAATCAGTGGCAGATGTCAAGAACTACGGTAACAAGAAATACAATTATATTATCTCATACAAACATACAATCACACAAACAAACACAAACACCTTTTAACTCTAAACTGTACCTGGAACAATTAATTATTTGGGTTGTTATATTTATTTATTTACTTTACTTTACTTTACTTTACTTTACTTTACTTTACTTTACTTATATACCGCTGTTCTCAGCTCGAAGGTGACTCACAGCGGTTCACAACAAATAAGAACAGCAATAATTCGATGCTACATTGTAAAAACAGTTAACAACCTAACATATTACACAATTAATAAACAACTACTGCAATAACCATTCACTGTCGTCTCGTCATCAGAAACATGATCCAGATTCGTCATCCATTGTTCCATTCCTATGTTCATTAACATTCCTATGTTCATTATAGGTTTTTCAGGCTATATAGCCATGTTCTAGAAGCATTCTCTCCTGACATTTCACCTGCATCTATGGTAGGCATCCTCAGAGGTTGTGATGTCTGTTGGATATTAGGAAAATTGGGTTTATATATCTGTGGAATGTCCAGGGTGGGAGAAAGAACTCTTGTCTGTTGGAGGTAGAATCATAGAATCAAATAGTTGGAAGAGACCTCATGGGCCATCCACTCCAACCCCCTGCCAAGAAGCAGGTATATTGCATTCAAATCACCCCTGACAGATGGCCATCCAGCCTCTGTTTAAAAGCTTCCAAAGAAGGAGCCTCCACCACACTCCGGGGCAGAGAGTTCCACTGCTGAACGGCTCTCACAGTCAGGAAGTTCTTCTTCATGTTCAGATGGAATCTCCTTGGGGCCCAAGGTAGGTGTGAATGTTTCAATTGGCCACCTTGATTAGCATTTGATGGCCTGACAGTTTTTAGGTGTTTCTTGTTACTGTCTGGGGGAATCCTTTGTTGAGAGATGATTAGCTGTCCCTGATTTTGTCTTGTCTGGAGTTCCCCTGTGTTTGAGTGTTGTTCTTTATTTACTGTTATAATTTTAGAGTATTTTAAAACTGATAGCCAGATTTTGTTCACACCTCTGAGGATGCTTGCCATAGATGCAGGCGAAACGTCAGGAGAAATGCCTCTAGAACATGGCTCTATAGCCCGAAAAAACCCACAAGAACCTAGTGATTCCAGCCATGAAAGCCTTCGACAATAGATTTTGTTCATTTTCAAAGTTTCTTCCTTTCTGTTGAAATAGTCCACATGTTTGTGGGTTTCAATTATTCCTCTGTGTAGCCTGACATGGTAGTTGTTAGAGTGGTCCAGCATTTCTGTGTTCTCAAATAATATGACCTCACAACTTCTGAGGGTGCAGGTGAAACATCAGGAGAGAATGCTTCTAGAACATGACGATATAGCCCGAAAAACCTACAACAACCCTGTGATTCCGGCCATGAAAGCCTTCGACAATAAATTAATTATCTGTTGATACAATCATTCCTGGTATAAAATGGTGAATATAACAGGGTTTTTTAAAAAAAACTTGCATGGTAACAGTTGCAAGATTTCAGATTTATGCAGAAAGAAGGACTGCAGAGCAGAAGTTTTCCAACTCAGTTTCCACATTGTCAGGTAGAGTTTGGATATGGCTTCTGTCTAAAGTCCTGAAAGTCAGAAATATTTTTGCTCCATTCATATCAATACTTTTGTTCCATTAGTATTTGTTCAAAGCATGTTTCCACTCCATGTAAGACAGCTGTATTTTAGGTACTTAATTTCAAATGCATTTTGGAAAATAAAGACATTATTGGCTTCAAAGTTATGCTCACTGAATCTGGGAGTAGGTCCCACTAAAATCAGGGAGTGCTTTAAATAGGTATGTATAATGTGCCAAAGTTGTGACTGCCTATCTATCCTTCAGAGTCAGCTATTAGCTTTAAAATGAGAATTAATTATCTATATGAAAGGTGAATTTCAAAAGCATCCACAGCAATACAATAAATAGCTTTGTATCAGATGTCAAGTACAAGGTTGTCAAGTACTGCCATGATGGGAACAGTATGGTATCTAGATAGATATGAGCTATTACAGTGTTATCACAATGCATGGTTCAGCCTGAAGTGCCAATTTATTTTATTATGTTCTCCTATTTTTAGTTGCTAAAAGATGAAGAGAAACAACCACCTAAGCCTAAGATTCCACTTCCAGAACACTTACAAATCCGACCTGTGACACCAGTGGAAAAGTACATTAAGGTCAGACAGTGGCATTGTAGTTTCAAGTGACAGGACAATTTTTAAACATATCCAAATCTATCCACCTAAAGATTTTTCATGAGTTGCTTTGTCATGATAGTTCTTTAAATACAGATCAAAATCTTGAGAGCAACATTTAAAGGCTCCTTGAAAAGGAGAAAGCATCCATCAGTGAAAGGTTCATTGCGTAACCTTAGGACTTACAATAGCATTATCCTGCTCTAGGGTGTAAAAATTATATATCATCAGGTTATCTCCTCTCTGCAGGTGCCGGAAAGGAAGGACAGATCAGAATTCCAAATAATGTTTCTGGAGCAGAGAAATGTAGCTTTCCTAAGAGATCTTAAAATATTGATTTTCCCATCTATCCATAGGGATATTATACTAAGCAGCATTAGGCTTCAGGTTCTCAAAGAGCCATACTTACCATTTTCTAGTGAAGACGACACCCTCCTCTATAGTGAAGAAGTTCAAGTAGAATGTCTTCTAAAGGCAGGGGTGACCACTGAAGAATGTAGGGAAGGATCCTCAGCCTTATTAACCTTGGGGACCATGTGTGATGCTGACCTGATACTTCAAGGAGTGCTAGAATTGCCAGGGGCCCATCCAGACAGTATCTTTATTGCGGTAACATCCACAATAAAGGAGGAGCTGCTCAGCAATGTTTTGGACAATCCCAAATCAATTCGCTGCAAACCAGAAAAACCCTGTTTGTAGCGAATTAATTAGATAGTAGGTTTATTCCACACCTTCTTGGAAGGCACGGGATAAACCCACTATTTCTGGTTCTGGACTTCATGATACTGCAGTCCAGACAGTATTCTCACAGTTTACTGGGCTAAATAAGCCCAACAAACTGTGGGAATACCCACCTCCTTCCCCCTTTCAAAGTAATGAAAACTTACCCGACCTCCATTATAGCGTTCGGCCAGCTCTGCCAGCTGGGAGGAAAACCACTCCTCCCCCCCCCCCCCGGCGCATCATTTCTACGCGCCAGGAGAGCTGGCCAAAGCCTGTAATGGGGGCCGAGTAAGTTTTCATTACTTTTCTAAGGGATCTGGGGGGCTTCAAGAGAGGGGGATAGGGCCTCCAGACGTTCTCTCGGTTTAGTCCCGGGAGAACATCTGGACACCCTCCTCAGAAAGTGCACACCTTCCGGGGTGGAAAATCTGCATTTTTAAATGTGGTTCTCCTGGGATTAAGGCCTGTCTGGATCCGTCCCAGGTCAGAAGCTCAAAGGCTCTGAGATCCATAACCAAAAGCCATCACCTAGGGATTCCCCATTGTAATGTCACAGGCATGCAGCATCAACTGCACAAACTACTTGCTCAGAGCACATAATTCAACTAATAATAGCCAAATCTAACAAATTAGAAAGTATATTTATGGTTGGAAATTAAGTACTGTGGACCTTTGGTAACCACTTAGATTTGGTTCAAAGACCCCGTATGGACGCTCCTATATAAAATAAAAAAATCAAAGCATGCTTTTGGGAATTGTGAATGTTTGTGAATATTCTCAGGGTGTGGAGGTATAAATCCATGAATACATCCATGGATACAAGGGGCCAACTGTATCCCAAATTGCAAACTGAACTGGAAAAATGACAGTTTTTCCAGAGCTGTCTTTAACATCTTTGCAATCACTGCTTTTAAGAACATGTGGGATTTGTAGCCCCTTAAGAAAAGTTATCAAAACTTGAACAGAAAACAGCCTACAATTCATGTTTCAAAGGTGAGGCAATGGAGCAAGTATACAGTGCGTATTTTCAAGGGAAAGATCTCACTTTGAGGGTATTCCAATTTTTCTAACACCGCAAGGACCAGAGAATAGGGTTAAGAATCTGGGATCTGAGAACCCTCATTTTCTGAGATCTAGAAACATGAACGCACTCATCTCAGAAATCTTCTTTTCTTACTGGAAAAGTGTAGCAATAGCTATGTAATATTTTTGCATTTTTTTCACTGGCATCCTGGTTTTATGGTTTCTCTTCTGTGTCATGAAGAGGAAAACTCATACATCCATTCCTCTGCATGAGTCAGACAAGGAATTTTAACCCCATTTCCGCTGCCAGTGTATAGTGCTGCTGCGTGGAGGCAGAAGAACTCGAACTCAATTGTCTCCATTGTTCATCTCTGTGGGTGGCACTTAACTCCCCGAAGAAGAAGAAAGGGAAAAGACAAGAAAGAAGAGGGAATAATTTCAAAGAAAGTACTCCACCTAGATACTACAAATATTTTCCAGGCTTGGCTGGGGAACAAAGCAAAAGGGCTCTGGCAGCAGAACAGAACAGAAACATTGCTTTCCCAGTGCGTATTTCTCCACTGGATAAGTCCCCAGATGTTAAAGTAATATATAGAGAGCACTTTCAGTGTGTTTTCAGTGATTTAGCCAAAGTAGCCCAGCAGCCAAGGCAAACAAGAGGCAGCTTCAATTTTGGGGTTTCCCTATTGTCCAGATAGATTGGTTACTGATTAACACATGTCATTTTTAGTAAGTTTGAAAGAGATTAATGATTATTCATGCAAAAGACATCTTGGTCCCTAATCTTTCATATATTTGTCCTTGAACATCATCGTTCCTTTCCTATAGAAATAAAACCTGTTTGACAGAAGAGATTTCTAATCAATGTATTGTCGAATGCTTTCATGGCTGGAATCACTGGGTTTTTGTAATTTTTTGGACTGTATGGCCATGTTCCAGAAGCATTCTCTCCTGACATTTCTCTTGCATCTATGATAGGCATCCTCAGAGGTTGTGAGGAAACTAGGCAAGTGGTGTTTATATATGTGTGTGAACTGTCCAGGGTGAGATTAGAACTCTTGCCTGTTGGAGGTAGGTGAGAATGTTTCAGTTGACCACCTTGATTAGCATTTAATGGCCTAGCAGTTTCAAGCTGTGGCTTCTTACTTGAAATTACTAGGCCATTAAATATTGATCAAGGTGGACAAATGAAACATCCACACCTACCTCCAACAGACAAGAGTTCTTAATCCCACCCTCGACATTCCACAGATATATAAACCCAATTTTCCTAATTTCCAACAGACCTTACAACCTCTGAGGATGACCTCCATCAAATGTTTGTCATCAAATGTTCTCTAGAGCTTAGGAAACATCAGGAGAGAATTCTTCTGGAAAATGGCCATACAGCCCAAAAAACTTATAAAAACACAACTTCTAATCAGTTACTTTCTGTTGTTGGAACTGCATAGTAATCTTCATAGTTCAGCATAAGTGAAGTATAAGCAACATTGTAGAGTGTAGAGGCTATTTTCCACCATGTTCTATGTGGTTCTATGTGGTTATGTAATTTTAATTAATATCACTGTTTAATTGTTAAGTAATGGATTTTATATTGCTGTTTTATATTGTTGTTTTGATACTGTTGGCATTGAATTGTTGCCTGTGTTAGCCACCCTGCGTGCCCCCTCGGGGGTGAGATGGGTAGGGTAGAAATGGTCTAAATAAATAAATAAATAAATAAATGTTTGGAGTCCCCTTGGAACCTCCTGGATCCTCCAGAGATTAAAACGAATGTTTGCCATCAAATATTCTCTAGAGCTTAGGAAATCCCAGAAGCACGTCCCATTTTTATTTTTATTTTTCCAGAGCGGTTCATGGCCTTTCATACTTCCATGTGTGACCCTGGACCCATCTACACTACAATATAATACACTACTATATAATGCACTACAATATATTGAAGTTTGAACACTACAATATAATGCAGTTTGAATATAGACTCATATAAACTGCATTATATGGCAGTGTAGCTGGATAATGCAGTTTCAAATTGTATTATATGCATTATATGGCAGTGTAACTGCATTATATGGCAGCGTAGCTGGGCCCCCTCGTCTTCCGCAGTTGGCCATGCCTGCTCTAGAGTGAACAAAAAACAGGAACTTACCTTGCTTAACACTATTTGCCATGTTTTTTCATCCTAGCCTGTAATTATACATTTTAGCTGCTGCTGTTATTTATGGTACTATTTTCACTTCTTCTTTTTTTTTGTACTGTTTTTAATTTTGTTTGGGAGTCTTTTTAGTAAGCTGCCTTGACTTTGGCTTATATCATACAAAACTGGGATAGAAATGTCTACATGTGTAAACAAAAGACGTACTCCTTGATTTCAGATCCATCCATCTCCACCTGTCCCTCAAACCACTCAAGGATATATCGGATGGAGGTCGACTGTACCAGGACTGGAGCTTGAACGCTATTATCAGATCAGAAGCAGTAAAGGTGCCTTTTACAAGGACCTCCGATGGCCAAATGAACCTACCGACTAACTTTAAGAAAAAATTCCAATGCCTTTAAGTCTTTCTTTCCCTTTCTTTGATTACTTTTCATCTAAGAACATTTTCAGCAGGTCCTAATACATAGGTGGAAATTGATACTTAAATATGTTTGTGCATCATTTCAGCAGTACTGTACATTAAAGTATATAACAGTTAAGCATGGCTGAGTCCTGTTTCATTGAAACTAGCAGTATCTAATATAAAACTACTTATTATGTTGTTTTGTTAACTAAGTGCTTCTCGTGAATTGTAAAAGATTTGGAAGCCCCAGCCAATGCTTAATAGGTTCACTGTGTCCTTCCTAGATCAAGCTTCTATTCCAGGTTCACTGTTATCTTTAGGGGAGAAATGTGGATAGGGAATGTCATAAGTGGAAAGGTGAAGAGAGAGATAAGATCAGAAGAAATGGAGGAAAAATGGATTACCAACGTAAGTAGACATTGGGGGTTTTCCCCACAGAGTACCAGTTCCCACCATCTCTATTTTCCATTGCTCAATGCCATGGAATCCTGGGATTTGCAGTTTGGTAAGTAACAGCACCAGCAGAGATGGCTACAGACCTTGTAAAACTACAACTTCCATGATTCCCACAGAGTACCAGTTCCCACCATCTCTACTTTCAATAGCTCAATGCCATGGAATCCAGGGATTTGTAGTTTGGAAAGTACCAGCACCAGCAGAGATGGCTACAGACCTTGTAAAACTACAACTTCCATGATTTCCACAGAGTACCAGTTCTCACCATCTCTACTTTCCATAGCTCAATGCCATGGAATCCTGGGATTTGTAGTTTTCCAAGTACCAGCATCAGCAGAGATAGCTGCAGACCTTGTAAAACTACAACTTCCATGATTCCCACAGAGTACCAGTTCCCACTTTCCATAGCTCAATGCCATGGAATCCTGGGGTTTGTAGTTTGGTAAGTACCAGCACTAGCAGAGATGGCTACAGACCTTGTAAAACTACAACTTCCATGATTACCACGGAGTACCAGTTCCCACCATCTCTACTTTCCATACCTCAATGCCATGGAATCCTGGGATTTGTAGTTTGGTAAGTACCATCACCAGCAGAGATGGCGACAGATCTTGTAAAACTACAACTTCCATGATTCCCACAGAGTACCAGTTCCCACCATCTCTACTTTCCATAACTCAATGCCATGGAATCCTGGGAGTTGTAGTTTGGAAAGTACCAGCACCGGCAGAGATGGCTACAGACCTTGTAAAACTACAACTTCCATGATTCCATAGCATTGAGCCATTGCAGTTAAAGTGGTGTCAATCTGCATAAATTCTACAGTGCAGATACATCCATGGAGGTTCTCCTATAAGATAACTTTATCATAGTGGCAAACTTCCTTGCAGTAGCAACAAGCCACAGAAAGCAACTAACCTCTGACAAGGGTGTTACTTGAAACCATGTAGATGTATCGTGTACAACTTTATCACATAATTGTAATTGCCTTCACTTTACATGATCTGAATTAGCAGCCCATTATCTGGTAGCAGGAGAAGACCATCGGCCAGCTTTCCCTCACTTCCTAAGACCTGAGTCACAGTGAACCACTTCCCTGTCTCTGCCCACAAACACTTTATTTGAAAACCTTGTTGTGCTCCACTCAAAAACAACTGACCTTCTCTACATACTTTCCAAATAACAAGGAAATGATTCAGAGGTTTTGGAAAGATTCCTCAATGAATGAGAATGCATACAGAACACATCCTTCCCCAGAGCTCAACATTAGTCAAGGAACATGTTGATAGCCAGTCTTTATCTGGTATTTATTGGTTGGGTAGCGAAACCCCAGAAGGACACTCAAGTTCCTGAGGTTAATCATTGATTGAAAAACCTTTGTGGAAGCATTCATGAGGGTTGAGGGAAATTAGGTTTATGGTTCAGTTTTGAGAAACAATGATAGGTAAAGGTAAAGGTTTTCCCCTGACATTAAGTCCAATTGTGTCCGTCTCTGGGGGTTGGTGCTCATCTCCATTTATAAGCCAGAGTCAGCATTGTCCATAGACACCTCCAAGGTCATGTGGCCGGCATGACTGCATGGAGCGCTTTATTTATCTTTATTTTGTATCAAAAGCATTGCATAAATTAGTATAAAACTGATAAAAATAGAAGGTGCACAGGCGGCTAAATATCTTTCGACCAAAAACGGGCAACAGCAACAACATTGTCTGTAGCCTCCAACAATTCCTCCTCTGTACATGAGGCAGAGCACAGTGGGCAAGCATACAGATGTGGGGTTGTCTGTTCTGCTCCACAGTCACACAAGGTTTGGGATTCTTTTAGGTAGTGCCATTTTGCCAGGTTGTCTTTTGATCTACCCACTCCACTTCTGAGTCTATTCAGGGACTTCCAAGTTGCCCATTCTTGGTTTGCCCCTGGAGGAAGACCCTCGCGGGGGGGGCATTCAGTTGGGATTTCCTGATTTAGCTGGAAATTTAGCTGTTACCTTCCTGGAGAAGCGGTACCTATTTATCTACTGAAATTTACATGTTTTCAAACTGCTAGGTTGGCAGAAACTGGGGCTACCAGTGGGAGCTCTCCGGATTCGAATCTGCAACCTTTCAGTAAGCAAGTTCAGCAGCTTAGTGGTTTAACCCACTGTGCCACCGAGGGCATAACATAATAATAATACCTGGATCCATTTCCCTTCCCTTTAGTAAGAAGAAGCTGCAGCAGTCAAGCATGGAAGGGTGTCGGAATAGCACCCTTTGCCCCAACTAAAAAGGGACTTAAGTAGTGTGCATATAAACTGCCCTTGTTCACTTACAGTATGACAATTTTGAACTGTTAAATCAGGGGTCCTCAAACGAAGGCCTGAGGGTCGGATACGGCCCTCCAAGGTCATTTACCCGGCCCTCACTCAGGGTCAACCTAAGTCTGAAATGACTTGAAAGCACACAACACAACAATCCTATCTCATCAGCCAAAAGCAGGCCCACACTTCCCATTGAAATACTAATACGTTTATATTTGTTAAAATTGTTCTTCATTTTAATTATTTTATTGTTTTTAAGTTTTTTTGCACTACAAATAAGATTTGTGCAGTGTGCATAGGAATTCATTCATGCTTTTTTCAAAAGATAATCTGTTTAAAATGTTTGAGGACCCCTGTGGTAAATGATACAAGTGGTTTTTCTTCAGACACCGAAGTTTCAGACTAAGTCCTATGGAATTCATTTAGAATCATACAGTTGAAAGAGACCTCATGGGCCATCCAGTCCAACCCCCTGCCAAGAAGCAGGAAAATCGCAATCAAAGCACCCCCGATAGATGACCATCCAGCATCTGCTTAAAAGCCTCCAAAGAAGGAGCCGCCACCACACTCCGGGGCAGAGAGTTCCTATGACGGCGCGTCAGGCCCCACTTGTATGTGAATGTACAGTTGAATTATTTGGCTATCTACTGCTTTTATCAATGTTGTTTGCATCTGTTGAATTGCCTTCCCTGTTTAATTGTTGGCTCCTCCCTTTCCTGGAGAAGAGAGCAGGGCTTTCTTTTCATTCTACCACCAGACAGCTTTATAGATGGATGTGAAAAAGATATCACTCATCACCAATTCTCAGGTTTTTACCCTTGAGACTCACACTTCATGCTCAGATCTTCCTGGACAACGTTGAGGAGTCTTAAGCGCCTTCAAACCAGTCCTTTGGTACCAGAGGAAGAGTTTGTGTCTTCAAATATAGGCCATTTGGACTGGGGTTATGGATTGCTCCACCATTGAGAAAAGAGGGAACTTGGAAAGCTTCTCAGCTGCAAACTCCTTGGACCCAAGACTTCAGAGACTGTAACGTATATTTTCTTTATCCCTGTTGAATCATCAAGTTTATGCCTAAGAAAGATAACTCATTGTGAACAATGAGTTATCTGTTGTGTCTTGGTCCTTGGGAGTTCCAGTTTCCTAAAGGAGGGCAAGAGAGATATCATGTCCATGTATCTTTCACTACGACCTATAGCCCCAGGTGCGACAGCACAGTTCCACTGCTGAACAGCTCTCACAGTCTGGAAGTTCTTTCTAATGTTTAGGTGGAATCTGCTTTCCTGTAGTTTGAAGCCATTGTTCTGCATCCTAGTCCTAGTCTCTAGGGCAGCAGAAAGCAAGCTTGTTCCCTCCTCCCTATTTAAACATGGCCATCATGTCTCCTCTCTTAGACTTAATTCTAAATTCTTAATTGTACATGTTTTGGGTTATACTGCATATAATTTAAATTTACAGAGAATTTCCTGAATCAGAAATTGATTCAGGTTGTTCTGTTGTTTTTTTGAAAACAGTGTTGTTATTTTTCTCTCTAGCGTCTCTCTTCGAGCAATCGAATTCTTTTAAATATATTTTGTCACTAACCAGAGCTTCAGTTGTAGTCTGTTTCTTCTTTCTTTCTTTCCTTCTTTCCTAAAAACAACTTTCAGATGCAATTACAAATTAGTCATGAAAAGGACTGGCTAGCGATTTGCAGACAGGAAACATCGGGGAATTAAATCATTCCACACTGTATGAAACCTGGCATTTCATCTATGAAAATTAACCTCTTTATTGGAATCCAACTGGGTACATAAATGTCACCAGTGCTTTAAAATGCCACACAGTTGCCAAGGTCGTGACAGGGCAAGTAAATCTGCTGTACACCTTAGGCACAAACACCGAGACAATCTCCCATGTGTGAGGCCTTTTCGTGGATCACATTTAGAGCTTACAGAAAAGATCACTGTTTTAGTTTTGTAGGCATCTGTTTATATTGTTTGTTTGTTTGTAATGTTTTGTATATATCATGTCAACGTTCCCTGAAGTCTGCAATAAAATGTAATTTTACATACAAATAATAAACAATATGGAGCCCCTGGGTGCGCAGTGGGTTAAAACGCTGAACTGCTGAACTTACTGACCGAAAGATCACAGGTTCGAATCCGGGGAGCAATGTGAGCTCCTGCTCTTCGCCCCAGCTTCTGCCAACCTAGCAGTTCGAAAACATACTAATGTGTGTAGATCAATAGGTACTGCTCTGGTGGGAAGGTAACGGCGCTCCATGAAGTCATGCTGGCCACATGACCTTGGAGGTGTCTATGGACAATGTCGGCTTTTCAGCTTAGAAATGGAGATGAGCATCAACCCCCAGAGTTGGACACGACTGGACTTAATGCCAGGGGAAAATGTTTACTTTAGAGATACCTGCTGCCAGAAATTCACCTGGATAAATTCCTGGGAGCTTTGCATAGATAAAGGGGCCGTGGTGGTGCAGCGGGTTAAACTGCTAAGGTGCAGAACTTGCTGATTGGAAGGTCAACAGTTTGAATCCGCAGACAGGGTGAGCTCCCGTTGTTAGCCCCAGCTTCTGCCAACCTAGCAGTTCAAAAACATGCAAATGTGAGTATTTATTTATTATTTATTATTTATTTCAAACATTTGTACCCCGTCCTTCTCAACCCCCAAAGGGAGACTCAGCACGGCTTACAGCCGGCAACAATTCGATGTCCCCACATACAAGACACAGTAAAACACGACAATTACATAATAAGTAAAAATATTAGGTTAAAAATCCATTTAAAATAGCATTAACTAAATAGCCATATCTAAATCTGATTCTGTCACCAATGACCCAGTCCAAAACTTGTCCACAGTCCATTCTCAAAGACATTGTGATTATTGTCAGCCTGCTACCTGAATGCCTGGTTCCATAACGATGTTTTCAGCTTCTTCCTGAAGGAAAAAGGGATGTAGTTGACCTAATTTCACTGGGGAGCGTGTTCCACAGGTGGGGGGCCACCACCAAGAAGGCCCTGTCTCTCATCCCTGCCAAGCGCATTTGCAACGGGGGTGGGATTGAGAGCAGGGCCTTCCTGGATGATCTTAGACTCCAAAGGAGATACGGTTGGACAAGTAAGCAGGGCTGGAACTGTATGGGGCTTTATAGGTCAAGACCAACACTTTGAATTGTTCTCTGAACTGAACCAGCAGCCAGTGGTATGCACCCTGTATGGTGCTCCAGTGAGTAATCTGGCTGCCGCCCATTAGATTAATTGAAGTTTCTGAACAGTTGTCAAAGGCAACTCCATGTAGAGTGCTGAGTAGATCAATAGGGACTACTCCAGTGGAAAGGTAATGGTGGTCCATGCAGTCATGCCAGCCACATTACCTAGGAAGCATCTATGCACAACACTGGCACTTCTGCTTAGAAATGGAGATGAACACCCCCCCTCCCCCCAGAGCCAGACACGACTGGACTTAATGTCAAGGGGAAACCTTTACTTTTTACTGCATAGATATCCACCACATAGGATGCATTAGATCATAGAATTTGGTCATTATTGCCAAAAAGATTAATGTGGAAGAACTAAGAAGCTAGGAGAAACTGCAGCAGCTTGTTTTCATCTGAGCTTTTTGGGGAGGATAAGAGCCCACCGCCTCCTCTTCTCTCCCCTTGCTAATTGAGAGCAAAATCCTTTTGTTTTTTGAATTCAGTTTGCAGCAAATGAAGTAAGCTGAGGACAAAGAGAAAAGTGAGATAAATAAAAAGCAGCTAAAAAGTGGGACACAGGATTAATAAAGTCTACTCCAAATCCAGATGCTAGGACATATGAAAAAGTGAGAAAACAATGTATGTCTTGAAAATGTATATTATATTGTCCCAATGGCCAGTATCTTTGTGCTTTTGATACAACATTTAGTATCTGTTCATGTTTCTGAAGCTCCTTCCAAGGCAGATACTCTTAGCTCAAGTTATGGTTCAGTCAAAGTACTGGATATGAAGACAATGATTTCTGCTCAATTTTGCCAGGTTATAGCGCATGTGGATTTCTCACAAACACAACCACTACTCAACAAAGGTGAGATACCATCCAAAGGCTGCAAAGAAATCTACACTGTAGCATAGACCCACTGGCATTAACTATAACAACACACTTAAAGGTGTAGGAAAAGACAAAAAGGAGGTGTTTGATTGTAACTTCTGGCTGTATGCGGATCACAACAGCTGATAAAGTAAATTATATAATTTACTTTGTTAGAAAGGGCCTAAATATCCTAAAAGCACCAATCCTGTCCGACTGTAGGAGCCAAACAGGGTCAGTCATGATTAGCACTGGAGTGGGAGGCTGCCAATAAATACCAGGTGCTGTAGGCTATCTTTCAGAGAAAGGAATTGCAAAATCAGCTCTATTTCTTGCCTAAGAAAACTCTAAAATCCATGGGGTTGCCAAAAATCAAAAGGTGACTTTAAAGCATGCACAACTCCTTGAACGATTCCATTAGCACTGCCTCCAAAAAATCCTGCAAATCTCTTGGGAAGACAGGCAGACAAATGCCAGTGTGCTGGAAGGGGCAAAAACCACCAGCACTGAAGCAATGCTCCTCCATCATCAACTCCGCTGGACTGGCCATGTTGTCCAAATGCCCAATCACCATCTCCCAAAGTAGTTGCTCTACTCCGAACTCAAGAACAGGAAATGGAATGTTGGAGGACAGGAAAAGAGTTTTAATGATGGGCTTAAAGCCAATCTCAAAAACGGTGGCATAGACACCAAGAATTGGGAAGCCCTGGCCCTTGAGCACTCTAACTGGAGGTCAGCAGTGACCAGGCATGTAGCCGGGGGGGGGGGCATAATTCTCATGGTGGTTCGCAAAAAGGCCTTACTGGTGCATTATTTAAACTGTTATGTTTATTCATATCATGATCTGATCACCATACTCAATATATCCCATATGCATGGGGGTATTGGGGTAATGATACAAAAGGTTTGCTAGGCTAGAACCTCTTTCACTCAGACTCAGCCCCTCCCTGAAACTCAGCCCCCCCCCTCGACCCCCCCCCTGAAAATAACACCCCCCCCCCCCCCGAATCAAAATCCTGGCTACGGGCCTGGCAGTGACCAGCAGTGCTGCGGAATTTGAAGAGGCACGAATGGAGGGCGAAAGAGAGAAACGTGCCAAGAGGAAGGCGCATCAACCCTGACCAGGACTGTCTTCTGTCTGGAAATCGATGTCCTCACTGCGGGAGAACATGCAGATCAAGAATAGGGCTCCATGGCTACCTACGGACGCACCGCCAGGACACCACATCTGGAAGACAATAATCCTCTATCACCTAAGTAAGTAAGTAAGCATGTGCGTACACATCATATCACTATAGCATTCTAGTCAGAGCAGTCCTTCTGTCAGAGCAGACTTTGATCTGGAAGGAGTCTAATAAAGATGTACATTTTGAGGCAGAGGGAACAAGGATTGAGTAATAAGGATTGAGAAATGTGTGTCAATATCTGTGGAGCTATGTTTTTAGCAAAGTGAGAAACTTGGTAGAATTTGGAAATGTTACTTTTGGACTATGGGCAAGACCCTACATCAGGTTTGTGTATTTCTTTCTGATTACATCAGCAAAGTGTACAATTCCATTTGGCGAGATATATCTTGCCATCCAGCACAAAGGTTACATACCGCAAATGCTCCAGCAATGATTAGAACAGGCATTGGCCAAGAATACATGTCCACACATGTGATAGCATAATATGTACAGATCTGATTCCACAACCCAGAAATGAATGTAAACATTGTGCATTGGACAAAACATTCAGCCAATTATTTGCAGCAAGGGTCCTCAAACTAAGGCCCGGGAGCCAGATACGGCCCTCCAAGGTCATTTACCCGGCCCTCGCTCAGGGTCAACCTAAGTCTGAAATGACTTGAAAGCACACAACAACAACAACAATCTTATCTCATCAGCCTAAAGCAGGCCCACACTTCCCATTGAAATACTAATAAGTTTATATTTGTTAAAATTGTTCTTCATTTTAATTATTGTATTGCTTTTAAGTGTTTTTTGCACTACAAATAAGATATGTGCAGTGTGCATAGGAATTCAGTGGGTTTCAATGACTGAACAAGGATATCAACCTGGTCTCGCAGTGGCATGTTTTGCTTTGTTTTTTTCAAATTATAATCCAGCCCTCCAACAGTTTGAGGGACTGTGACCTGGCCCTCTGTTTAAAAAGTTTGAGGACCCCTGGTTTAAGGAAAAATCTGCATGTGTTGGATACTTACAGCAAGCTTGGAGAATCTGAGAATAATCCCCTAAATGCAAAAAACTTTTCCCAACTTGGATCTTCTGGCTTTCTTTTGCCATTCAAGTTATCTCTTCATCTTTCTTCCCCGTAGAACAAGAGAAGACAATATTTCACAGTAAGTGCCCATTGTGCCACTTAGGATTTCATAGCCAACAAAAAGCGTCTCGAATTGTGCCTACCGACAGCCAAAGTAGAAGTGGGCTCCTGTCATCATGCTGCAACAGCCCCTGAGGCAAGCTATACTCGAAGCTTCTGAATCCATTTAATGGGCATCTCTACCCATGGCAGGTTGCAAGAGTCAAGGTTACAAAAGTATGAGATGACAGCTGTAAGATCCAAATCAGATAGACATTGTCAAAACATCCTCATTTGATGTAATTGGTAAAATGTACTCCTCACCACTGAGGCATTATGGGACTCCAGATGCAAGAGAGGCTCCAGATGTGTTCCTAAGCTACTGACTTGTGTAGATAGTGAAGCCAATAACAGACAGGAGTCACTTTCACCTTCACTCACTAGACCTGCCAAATATCATTACTTCCATTTTTATCATGATTCAGTCTCACCTAATTTCATCAACCATAACCATCCTGCTCAAAACAAGCACCAGCAAAACCAGCTGAGAGCCAAATAACAAGTCACAGTCCATCACAGGGATACTGCATTTGGACAGCTATTTCTGTATATTTAAAGCAGCTTGGACAGGTACGACTTACCCAAGTGTTTTATTATTACCACTC
Source organism: Anolis sagrei (assembly GCF_037176765.1). Taxonomy (NCBI): domain Eukaryota; kingdom Metazoa; phylum Chordata; class Lepidosauria; order Squamata; family Anolidae; genus Anolis; species Anolis sagrei. The sequence goes on from NC_090024.1 coordinate 228,137,146, forward strand.
CAAACAAAGCTAGCTCTTCCCAGTTATCTCATTCTAGCTGAACAAAAGTTCAATCTAATCAAATGTACTGTGGTCTGAAGTCTGAAGATGTATGAATATACTGTATGTATCTTGGATTCATCTCAGAGTTGCTGTGGATTTATATAACTTGGTATAGAAAGCTGCACTATCAAAAGTTATGTAAAAGAGCTCACCAAAACAAGAGAGCATGGCTTCCACGATTTCTTTGACTGAATCTTACTGCTAGTCCCAATTTGTCAGAGAGGTATAGTGGTTTGACTATGTCACTGGGAGACCAAGTTCATATCCTTGTTCAGTCATGGAAACCCACTGGATGACTGGATGACCTTGGGTAAGTTGCTATAAAGCCCTAAATGGTTTCGGCCCAGCTTACCTGTCCAAATGTATCTCTCTCTATGAACCATCTCAGAGCTTAAGATCGTCTGGGGAGGCACTGCTCTTGGTCCCGCCTTCTTCACAGGCACGAATGGTGGGGACGAGAAACAGGGCCTTCTCAGTGGTTGCTCCTTGGCTGTGGAATTCCCTCTCTAGGGATATTAGATCAGCCCCTTCCATCCTGACCTTCCTTAAGAAGCCTTTGGAGATCATGTGCAATTGATAAATATGGAATTAAGTGCAATGACTATTGGAACGGCCCAGATTATGACCTTGGATAAGGTGGTTAACAGAGAATGTATTGTTTTATATGTTTTAAATGTTTAATGTATTTAATGTATTTTAATGTATTTTATTTAAATGTTTTAAATTGCATATCGTTTTTTGAAGGCATCGAATAGCTGCCTAAATATAAGCTGCCTTGAGTCGTCACCCCTCCCCACCACCCAGAGTGGAGAAAGGTGGCGTGGAAATATCATAAATAAAATAATATAAAATATCCACCTGCAATGTTATCTCCCTTTTATCCTACTGACTTCTAACCTACTTAGTACTATTGTGTTTCTAATAAATCATATCTTCTCATGATATGTTTAAGGTCTCTTTAGCTTCTAGGGAGAGTTCAGGCTTGATTTGCTCTTGGGCCCATTTATTTGGCTTTTTGAGAGTCCATAGTATCTTCACCACGTTTCAAATGAGTTTTCTTCCTATCAGCTTTCTTCTTTGTCCGGCTTTCACTGTAATTTGTGTTTCATAAAAAGAGACACGCTAGAAATGTGCAGAATTATTTAGGGGGTAGGGGTGTTCTCAGAGTTTTCTGGCAAACAGGAACATGTGCACACCACCTCTGCCACTTTTTCAAAAGTTGCATTTGTCTTCAATATAATTTTTCTCCTTTTCTTTTAGTCCCCTGACAGTACCTGCTTTTTGTCTTCCTCAATGCTTTTATTAAACTCTACTGTACTGTAAATTTGACACACTATTGTTCTTGGAAGCAGTTCTATAGGTGAATAACAATATCTGCTTCAAACTCTGTTCTTGAGTTCATTTCACTAAGGAACAGTATTGTAAATGGGGGAGAGCTCAAAATATGAAGACTATATTATAAATAAGTCTGGCAAGCTTTTCCTCGGCAACAAAAGAAACTGCAAGAATTCACTTCTGCTTACAGCTGTAAAACAGAACTCTGAAAGAGGAGGAAATTATTTGGGTCACACAAAGCTGAGCTAGTTTTGACAGTCAGGCTTTAGGCTGGTCACATAGGACTAGATGTTTTCTATGCAGCAGACAGAATGGATTATAAAGCTTTTCACTTGCATGATTGTGGTGTAACTGGTTGAGAAATGTAGAACACAAAGAAATCTCCTCCCTATCCTCACTCAGATTATCTGGGGAACCCAGTTGGAATCAGAAGGATGTTCCTACTTAGGGAGGGCTCTATTTTCTGGTGTAAGCAATGAGAAATGGAAGAGACAAAATCCTGCACAAAAAACAGGCCAATCCTCAAAGCAAGTCGGCTTCTGCACGTTGGGGAGGTTGGGAGCACCTACATTTCATATGTATCCCCAGGGATCCTTGAGCAGCCCCCAAGAGCTACATAACTGACAGTGAAATTAGCAATTGTTATGTAGAAGGAGGAGGAATGTGAAAGTGAGTAGGTGGTAATATGGCAAATCTTCTGTGTCATTTCCCCCCACAAAATGAAGCTTAGTAACAGTGGGATCACCAGGGTTGGTGGCATCCAATGCAGTGGCATATGGTATCTCCCCCATAGACCTTCTCCCATATTAGATCATATCACAATATTGTAGCTAAAGTGCCAGAAAATTTGACAAAACAGCAACTATTTAAAAAACTAGAAGCAATTCAAACATGGCACTCTTGTAGTTCCTACAAACATAACTATGGGACAATAACACATTAGGGCCATCTTCAGACGGGCAGGGAAAAAAGGGGGATAGTGGTATCTTCTCACAATCCCATGTCCTTTCCCTTTTGAGGTCCATCTTTCCCCCCACATTTCCTTGTTTTATGCCATTAGGTGTTAGTTGACACTTGACTCCTACAAAAGCACTCTAGACTCCATTTGTCCACACTGCCGTAATAGAGCCCCACAGGAAGTTGCCCTGCATCATGTGATGGACTGTGTGGGACTCCCTTTTGGCACTATGGAGAAATGGAGAGAAGACACTCCTGTAGACTTTTGGGAAATGTTTAGACCTGAGCCTTTGGAATTCTTAACCAGAGAGGTCCTCGCTTCCCTAAACAACATTTCTCAGAGTTCTGCAGGAACAAACCAGATGACTGGGAAATGCAGACCTAAACTTTAGAATTCTAATGTGATGTGAGCAAAATGTGAAACTCAGTAACATCCATGTGAATACATAAAGTTTACATCTACACTGCATTCTTCTTGTTTTATCTATCTATCTGCTTATTTATTCCATTTATATGCCACCTTTCTCCTGGATTAGGACCAAGGAGGCTCACGACAGCATAAGCTAAAAGCATCATGCTTATGATCTTCTAAATGCATCCAGCTGGCCAGTCTAAAGAAGCTGCTGGACAGAAATGAACTTGGATCAATTCAGCAGAGTTCAACCTTGGAATTGACCAGAGTTTTGGGGGAAAAAATCATTTTCTGGACTACAAACCTCAGAATAGTAGTCCAATGTTTTTCCAAGTTCTGGTAAGTACTACTTCTGGGCTGAAAGAGCACATATTTAACAAAAAGATTAGGTTCAATAGGGTTGCCAGGTCAACAGTATCTCTCTGCATGAGAAGAGGATACTCAAAGGAGTTGGAACTTTGTGCAACAAGAAAGCTCATGAACCACACTCTATGGGAAATTTCAACCACCCACCTGCTCTCCCTCCCTAGTCATTCTCCTTCCTTCCTTGTTTTTTGGTGGACTGAAAATGGTGTGTGGAAGTGCCATGTGCATTCAGACACATTTGTGCTAGGCCAGAGAGCCCTGACACCAGCTGGAAATGGCTGGAGATTGGGGGGGGGGGGGGGGGGAGTCCAGGCTTTAAAAACAACTTCACATGCAAAAATCAAACTTTCCCCTTCTAGCACGACCAATTCTGTAATGTGCCTCCCTGCCTGGAATCCCAGCAAAGGATAGCACCTCTCTGAAATTTCAGCGGACACTCTGAGATCCACCAACCCTAGGAGAGAACAGAGACCCTGACCAGTTCTTTCCAAAAAAAAATTTTTTATCAGGAGTGACTTGAGAAATTGCAGGTCTCTTCTGGTGTGAGAGAATTGGCCGTCTGCAAGGATGTTGTCCAGGGGACGCCCAGATGTTTTACCTTGTGGGAGTCTTCTCTCATGTCCCCACATTGGGATCTGGAGCTGACGCATCCACACTCTCCCCGGATTTAAACCTCTGACCTGTCGGTCTTCAGTCCTGCCAGCACAAGGGTTTAATCCATTGCACCAGTATTGTAGACTGGGCAATACTACACTAGTTCATATGGTAGTATATGGCCCTCCAGATGCTGCTGGACTGCAACTCCCATCAGACTAAAACAGCATAAATCACAACTGGGGTGACAGAAACTATTGTCCAACATCTACCTATCCCTGACCTAAAGGGTTAGATAGTCCAGTGTGATCGCAGCAGATCATCCCTAGGTTCACATGTTCTTTTTTCAGTTGTCTCTAGGCCCCAATCTCTTATGCAGAAAGTGTTTAGAGAAATACTGGATAAAGATTTAATTCGACTTCTCTGAAAGATCTTTGCCCTGGATAAATACTTTTTCCAGACTTTCCTCCCCACTTCTATGGCCTCTTCCTTTTAGCTCCGCGCCCTCCCTCCTCTTCCATGCCGGCTTCTCGCCTCCCTCCCCAAACTGTAATTTCTCCAGGCTACTGTCTGGCAACAACCAACTCTCCTACCCTGCTGAGAGAGCTGGGCAGCCTCACGCCTCAGCTTGACCTAAACCTGACAATGCCTTCCACTTTTCTATGTGTCTGCAGACACACACATACCCATCCCACCCTCCTCCTTCCCTCCCCAAAGTGAGAGACAGTGGATGCTTTCAACTCCTCGCTGGGGAGCAGGATGAACTTCACTGTGCCAGCCAAATCTCCTTCCGTTGCTCACTGCTGGCAGAAGTCAGACTCACAGACACATACTACCAACGCAATTTCTTTCTCAGCCTTAAAAGCTGGATGGCTTGGGGAGAGAGCTAAATAAATAACGAGAAGCAAGTAACACAAAAGCTTTACCTGCAAAAACCAAACAAGCATCCTTCTCCCATTCTTTGTTGTTGTTTTTTCTTATATACTTTCAAGTTAACTCTGACTTACAGTGACCCCATCATAGGGTTTTCTTGGTATGCTTTGTGTAGACGTAGTCTGGCATTGACTTATTCTGAATAGGATTGCCCAATCTCAGGGTCTGGCCCTCAGTTTCCAGTTTTTGTGTGACAACTTGTTTTGTGATTTCAGCTCCGGAATGCCTGGATTCCAAAGGATCGAATGAAACACAGATGGGTTGAAGGCAAAATCAGAGGTTTATTCCCAATAGCCAGAGAGGAAGTCAGCAGAGAAAGCACTCCAAAGTACTGACATACCCACAAATACTAATGCATGGGTTTATTTATAGTATATTTGACAAAAAGGTAGAGCAGTACAAAACAATTGAAAATTGCCATGCCAGTTCCTCATTGGTCCTGGAAGGTGCTACCTAGAAGTGAATCCACTTCTGCCTCCGAGCCAATCAAAGGTGAGGCAGGAAATTTAATAGCCTGTCATTCATGGATTTGAAGTTTTTTATCTGTTTGTGAGTCTTTCCCAGAAAATGGGTGTATTTGGGTGAAATGCGGTTTGATGGGTGGTTGATGGGTCTTGATGGTCCAATGCCAACTAGACAAAGGAGGGGACGGCTAATGGACAAAAGGTGTTTTAAGATGCAATTGAGAATTCACAGAGGAGGTTCTGATAGGTGCTATAGATATTAAGACAACATACCCATAATGTTTTAGATAAAATCAGTTAAAGGTGGGAAAACTTTGTGTCTCTTCATGAGAAAACCCTTAAGTATCCTGGTATTTTTCCAGGGTATTTCTTTTATTATGTCAGAAGCAACTTGAGAAACTGCAAATCACTTCTGGTGTGAAAGAATTTGACATCTGCAGACATTGCCCAGGGGAAGCCCGGATGTGTTACCATCCTATGGGCGCTTCTCTCATGTTCCTGCATGGGAAGCTGGAGCTGACAGATGGAAGCTCACCCCATCTCATGGATTTGCACGGTCAACCTTCAGCCTAGCAGTTCAGCTGGCACAAGGGTTTAACTCATTGCACTATCATGGCTCCAGGATATTGGGAGAGGTTAATGATAATTATGAAGCCATTTCCCAAGGTCCTAAGATGCTGTGAGAAACATTCTAGAACATTCCAAGGGAAAATTCTGATAGGTTGCTAGCAGTGAAGGAAAAATCCAGTGCAGGCTGGTTTCCAATGGAGCCACAGATTATTCATAATTTGTGGGTTTAAATTTTGATAACAATATCCAAGAGAGAGACAATGGTGCACACAAGACAACTATGGATGGAAATAAGCCAGTTTTGGAGGGTCTGGTTTCAGGCAAGAGGAAAAGTGCAGGGTGCAAATGTTCTGCTAACCTTGTCCAACTCGGCACAACTTTGAAAACTTCATTGGTTTTTTGCTTAATTGAAAAGACTCAATGTGTGGCAAAAGAATGGGATCTCTTTATTGACTAGCTTCCTCTTTCCCTCCTTCAAACACCTTCCACTCTACTCTGCATCCCTCTTTTGAGTGAATCAAGTAAACTAGATGACATGTTCCTTCTTCCATCTCACTTAAAAGGAATCATGGCATCATTTGATCCTACTCTTATTGACACAGGGGCCATGCCTGAATCTGTCCACAGTAAAAAAAAATAGTAAAACTTAGTTTTTAAAAAAGCTATTAAATAGCAAGGGGAAGAGAAATGGGACAGTTCCATCTTCAAAGGTATGTGCCAGGAACCTTGAGGGATTGGCTGCTATTGATTGGTCTTGCCTGCCAACAATGAGAGAATCAATTACAGGGAAAAGGCAGACCAGCACCAGGATGCTTCAATGCCCATTAGCTTTCCTCGTGTGATAAACTCCTTAGCTGGTGCTGCCAATTCCTGCAGAATTCCATTTTTCTGAAGTCCCCAAAAATTACAATGAAGGTTCTAAATCATAGAATCAAAGAGTTGGAAGAGACCTCATGGGCCATCCAGTCCAACCCCCTGCTAAGAAGCAGGAATATTGCATTCAAATCACCCCTGACAGATGGCCATCCAGCCTCTGTTTAAAAAGCTTCCAAAGAAGGAGCCTCCACCACACTCCAGGGCAGAGAGTTCCACTGCTGAACAGTTCTCACAGTCAGGAAGTTATTCCTCATGTTCAGATGGAATCTCCTTTCTTGTAGTTTGAAGCCATTGTTCCTTGTCCTAATCTCCATGGAAGTAGTAAACAATCTGTCAGAAGTTAGTATTTCAGCAATTGATTCTGATCAGAGATGTGCAATCCTAGAATTTTTAATCATAGTCTCACAAAGCTTGACAAATTTTATCCACAAGTAATATGCCATTTAACGAGTATGATGATAATGAGCTCAATATTTTCAGTGTTAACTTAAACTTTGTGGTCGCATGAGACTGTTACTTTCCAAATGAAATATTTTTGTTTATTATAGAATTTACAGTTTGTGTTTTCATGTTTTTTTTTTTGTCCTGCTTCACAGATGGTACAAACTAAGACAGGTGCTTAGGTAGCATGGAGTACAGCCGTTTACAGCTCTGTCTTTATTATAGGTTATATTCACAGTTTTCCTTGTAGAAACCGTACGCTTTTATATTTTTAAATGTCATAAATATGCCACGCAGTACAAATGTGATGTGCTAAGTTATATATAAAGTATTCCATGTTGCTAAAGCAATAAAATAAGTGTTTCGTTTTGATATGAAAATAAGTGTTCTTATATTTCAGTTTTCCCAAGAGGTTTGGTTTTTCTGGGAGGAGTTTCACCAGGATTACATCATTTTAGGTTCTTTGCAGCATGCCAAGGTTTGAAGTTAACATGGGGCAACTGGTCCGTGGTCCAAATTTATTTATTTATTTGCTTTTGCTACACAAACGATGAATCTATTACTTCTAGTCTTCTAAAAAAAACTACTGAGAGTTTGTTGTTTTCATAAGGGAAAAAAAGTTTTAATATTATCAGACAAACCATTATGAAATTTTGAGTGCAATAGCAGCAAAAATCGTGTTCATAATTGCTACCGTCTCATTTTTATGTAATGATAGCATAGTAAACAACATGAGCTGGATCTACACTGCCATATAAAATGCAGTTTGTTACCTTTAATCCCTACCACAAGGCATTAAAAACATACAGCTTTAAAAATTAAGACCATCATTTTGCCTTGGACCTTCAAGTGAGGAGAGATCTGGTGGTGTTTATGCAAAAGCAGCATTTATTTTTATTTATTTAGTCAGTTATTTTGTGTCAAAAGCATTGCATATATAAGTTTAAAACTGGGTTGTTGTAGGGTTTTTCGGGCAATATGACCATGTTCTAGAGGCATTTTCTCCTGCCAAAGGCCATCAGAAAACAGTATTTTCCATTTGTCATGGGGGTTCTGTGTGGGAAGTTTGGCCCAATTCTATCATTGGTGGGGTTCAGAATGCTCTTTGATTGTAGGTGAACTATAAATCCCAGTAACTACAACTCCCAAATGCCAAGGTCTATTTTCCCCAAACTTCACCAGTGTTCACATTTGGGTGTATTGAGTATTTGTGCCAAGGTTGGTCCAAATCCATCTTGTTTGAGTCCACAGTGCTCTCTGGATGTAGGTGAACCACAACTCAAAAACCCAAGGTCAATGCCCACCAAACCCTTCCAGTATTTTCTGCTGGTCGTTGGAGTTCTGTGTGCCAAGTTTTCATTGCTGGTGGAGTTCAGAATGCTCTTTGATTGTAGGTTAACTATAAATCCCAGCAACTACAACCAAATGACAAAATAAATCCCCCACCCAAACCCCAGCTGTATTCAAATTTGGGCATATCAGGTATTTGTGCCAAATTTGGTCCAGTGAATGAAAATACATCCTGCATATCAGATAGGTAAATTACGACTAATAACAGTAGCTAGATTACAGTTATGAAGTAGCAACAAAAATAATTTTATGGTTAGTGGTCACCACAACATGAGGAATTGTATTAAGGGGCCGAGGCATTAAGAAGGTTGAGAAACACTGGTCAAACAATGCTCAAAATTTGATCGGAATCCCAGCAACAATATATTATTGTGAAGTATTGTGTAGTGTGATGGACTGAAGCTCTAGAGATCAGGGTTGAGATCCTCACTCAGCCATGGAAACCCTCTAGGTTACTTCAGGTAAGTAACTCTCTCTCAATCTCAGAGGAAGCAGAGGAACAAATCTTGCCCAAAAACACCTCTTGATAGGGTTGCCTTAGAGTCACTGTAACTCAGAAACGACTTGAAGACACATAGCAACAAAGATTTAAAGGAGCACAAAGCATAGGTAACAACAACTCATCTAACACAGTAGAAAATATAATAAAATTGGCTACTAGCAACAAGGGAACAAGGTGATTTTTAGTAGAGGCATCTTAAATTAACTGCAGAGAAACTGCAGCAGGAAAGAAGATTATCTGAGATTAGCTCCATCGCTGTGGGGGTCATTGCAATTTAACTTAAGGAAGAAAATCGCTTCTTTGTACCATTCCTATACATTTCTCTTAGCTAATTTGTGTGAGATTTGGATGAGAAGCCAAAGTGCACTTACAAATGAAACTTCAGATACTTGTGACTTCTAGTAACCCTGTCATCAGAGAAGTCTTTCTATCAGTTGCTTGACTTCTCCAGATAGCTGGCACTAACAGATGACCCATTTGCTCTCTTCCAACTCTATGATTCTAAGAGAAGATGATTTTGTACATTAATTCAGCCAATGATTCAGGCAGCAGGTCCTTCTGGATGGGCTGAACTGAATTTTTTAGAACTAAATACATTCCAAACAAAGTGAAAAAAAAACATTTCAAAACAAAGGACGCAATTTCCATGCTCTGTAAAGAAACCCATACCCGTTAAGTCACAAGCCATGCTCTTTTACCCCATCTGTGGTATTTGTGATAAATACAGATTTTTTTCCAGACATGTTTCCATTTACGTCTGTGTGTGCATATATACCAAAGGCAAGTCAGACAGAAAGTGCTACATCTTAATGACAAATATTAGACGCCAGTCTATTTGATTAACATAATTCGCCTCTACGGTTGATTTTTTAAATTTCCAGATCAGTTATTTCCCCCCTTCTTTTTGAAAAGGAGGGAGGGATTGGGAAGGGTAGCAAATCTATTTTGACATTAAACACTAATGTGTCCTTTACTGTGACCTTCGGTCTGCAACTCTGCATTCTCACCTCTGTCTTTGATCTTCAGCAAATAAAAATCCGTTCCAGCCGCAGCTATTGGTCAAGAAGATCTCCCGCTGGCTCCCCGCCAAACCTCTGGGGTTTCTGGAGCAAATAAAAAGGTCTTTCCTTATGACACATATTTAAATTTAGCACTAAGCAAAGTGGAGGGTGAGGGGAGTGGGAGACAGAGGAAAATATGTAAAATGTCAGCGTCTGACAAGCAGAAAATTAGAATTCATTCCCCTGGGAATTAAATGGACTTTTCTGCTTCTAGTCACTAACTATGACAAGGTTAACATTTTTCAGCTTAATGACTAAGGACATTAAGTGTGCATGTGAATAAGGAATAAAATTACTGGAGGGTACTTGCTTAAGTGTGCGACAACAGAGATGACAACAGAACTGTGGGTATGTTAATGCCAGCAAGGCAAGACCATCCCTGGAGGAGGAACCATGATTTGAGTGGGTCTTCAGGAAAATGCATCCTCGAAGTGGGGTGTTAAGGGGGCTCCATATCCCCCATGATTAACCCATTTCTCCTCCTATAAGGGAACTCCTCAGTGCCTCTGCAATCAGATTGAAAATTACATCCTAACTTACCTTCCAAGGACCACAAACAGAACCAAACACACTACATGCAAGATATGTCAATGAGGAAAAGCAGGTGACAAGACAAGCAGATATCTTCTACCATTTTAGGGAACACCACTACAAAGGAAAAATAGGGCTAAATACATATATCATCTAATTTAACTCTGCATGCTACAGTGGTGGACATTACAGAGGTGCCCAGGACTCACAACAGAAAGTGGTGCAATTAGCAGAGGTAATTGGGTGGTGTAAATAAGTTGAATCTGGGTGCAAATCATTTTAATAGTGGGTCTTCCCAGAAAGCATACTGTATTTGAGATAGACACAGAATATGCTCTCCCAGAATCATGATGGGGAAATCTATTGGATGGCCTTTGTGTCAGTCACAAAAGCCTCACCTCCAACCTTTTTGGACCATTTCAAAATACTTTTTAATTAAACACTTGAGCAGACAAATTGTGCTGGGCAATTAAGAACACAAAAAGTCATTCTACTTACCTTAAGCATTAGAAAAGAAGACACCTAAAGGAAACCTTTTGATTATGAGATAGGTTCTACTTATGTAGACTTGAAACGCAAGTCATGCAACATTTCACTTCTGGACATCTTCATGTAGTTTAAGTCAAAACATGCATCTGACTACAAGGGCTGCCAGATATTAGGGTTGGATAGGTTTGCTTGGATGTGGCGTATTTCGAAGGGAAAAATCAGCTGTTTTTGCCTTCCGAAGGGACTTCCACGACATTTCCACGAGGCTGTAGTCCCCTATAGTTTCAATTCACCTTGCGTGATTGATTTCAGGGATGTGCAAGTGAGTCGGAACTATGATGACGCATTTTAATGCAATTGAGCCTGCTAGGAGGCAAAGCCTAAGATGCTTGCCTCCCAGCCAATCAGGGGTTATGTTTTGGGGTGGGGAGGGGTTTTCAGTATCCGGCAGCCATTGCTGTATAAAACCTAAGCACATAGCTGGAAGGCTCATTGCAGCCAAGGAAGGGAGAGGGGAGGATGGACCATTGTTGCTGCTGTTTGTTGCTGTTGGGTGTGGGGTGGAAGAAAGGGTTGAAGGAAGACTGCCTTTTCTAGATGTCCTAGTCATCCGCAAACCAGATCAACAATTGGGTCACACTGTCTACAGAAAACCCACACACACAGATAGATATCTACATAAAAACTCCAACCATCACCCAAGTAAAAAAAAAAAAACACCATTAAAGCCTTGGCAGACCGTGCAAAAAGAATCTGCGAACCCCACCTCCTCCAAGATGAACTGAACCACCTCAACTGGGCTCTACAGGCCAATGGAGACTCCACCTCAGACATCAGAAGAACTGCAAGACCAAGAACAAGCCACGAGAGTAAAGATGAAGATCCACCCAGAGGAAAAGTGTTCTTGCCATACATCAAGGGAACCACTGACCGCATAGGGAAGCTGATGAGGACACACAACATACAAACAATCTACAGACCCACCAAGAAAATCCAACAAATGCTACGTTCAGCAAAGGACAAGAGGGATCCTCTCACCTCTGCAGGAGTCTACCATATACCATGCAGCTGTGGACAAGTCTACATAGGGACCACCAAACGCAGCATTGCCCAGACACGAATCAAGGAACATGAAAGGCACTGCAGACTACTGCAACCAGAGAAGTCAGCCATAGCAAAGCACCTGATGAACCAGCCTGGACACAGCATATTATTTGAGAACACAGAAATGCTGGACCACCCCAACAACCACCATGTCAGACTACACAGAGAAGCCATTGAAATCCACAAGCATGTGGACAATTTCAACAAAAAGGAGGAAACCATGAAAATGAACAAAATCTGGCTACCAGTATTTAAAAAAACCTCTAAAATTACAACAGCAAAACAGCAGAGAGGAAACAACCAGGCACATCTTAACACCTCTCAAGAAAAGATTCCCCCAGGCTCAGCCAGGCCTTCAAATGCTAATCAAGGTGGTCAGTTGAAACATTCACACCTAGCTCCAGCAGAGAAGAGCTCTTTGCCCCACCCCAGTCATTCCACAGATATATAAACCCATATTCCTAATTCCAACAGACCTCACTACCTCTGAGGATGCTTGCCATAGATGCAGGCGAAACGTCAGGAGAAAGTGCCTCTAGAACATGGCCATATAGCCCAAAAAAACCCACAAGAACCTAAGGAAAAGTTGTTTGGGAGGCAGGGAGAGGGTAAAAGTCATTTTTAAAAACTTATTTTTTTGCTCACCACTAAAGCTTTGCTATTTTTATTGGGGTATCTCCCTTTTTTTCTGGGGTGGGTTTTGGGGACTTGACGCTACATTTCCCAACTTTGCTGGGCCTCAGCTGTACAAACAGTGACTTCCAACAATATATATGTGTCTGAACGTTGGGGGGATAACCTTTTTGTCATTTCCTTAAAAATTAAAGGAGGTAACTCTTTTATTTTTATTTTAATAAATTATTCTAAAATTGTTATTTAAAAATCTTAAAATTGGTGGATTGTCTGGACATGTTAAAATTTGGTATGCTGACAGAGGAAAATGTGTTGTAGCAGTATATCAAGTTTCATCAAGATTGTAAAAATGAGGGAGAGAGAAAGTCCTGGAGTTTTCCCAGAGCCAGTGCTGTTATTGTGCAATCGCACCCACCATTAACAAATCAATTTGGAAGTTTCGAAAAGTTCTCACTTTTTCGGAAAAAATCAGAAGTGACTTTAGAATCAAACCACCAGCGCCCCCTACATCCAAAACAAGTTTTGAACTTTTTTTTAATCAACCAAGCCTACCAAATATGGTTCTGCTGGCAGTATAGTTGAGTTCTGGGGATGTTTTCATAACAGATCTATTTACTCCATTTCATATCAATTGAGCCCCCTCCCCCCACTCATTAAGTTGTGTTCTGATCCATAGACCACAGATATCTGCTGAAAGCATGGTTTCATCTTGCTTTCAACTTCTGGATTCCTCTACTTTCTCTGCCATGGATGCCATAAGTCAATTACCAAACCCTAGCCTGACAAATCACTTTGGTTGTTACAGTTTGTTTTTAATAGCCCCCCTCAAACCCAGCCCTGACCATTCTATTCTGTAGCCTCAGCATAGTTGAGTCGCTTTAGAAAGTATGTGTCAGTCAAGGTGAATTTAAATATAAACAGCTCAGCATACCAGCCTTGCACCGGCCTTAACTCATTTTTGATTTATGTATCTTGTTTATTATCACTTACACCTTGAGTCAATAGAAACTGGAATTTAAATACACAACATATACACACCCTCACTTTCTCCCCTGAACAAAACATAGAATGCTAATCAGAAAGATACTCATCCACTCCTTCGGTAGCAATATAATAGGACTGGTTACCAACAACCTGTGGCAGGTGATGACTTCCATGTAAATGGTGATGGATCTGCTCCAGGTTTTGTGTGAACATTATCCACAAAATAACTTCAGGACCTTGGATATCTAAGAGTAGGTGGCATTTCCTCTCTTTCTCTTGCCTAATCTGTTCTTTCCATACCTAGACTACTACTCTCAGTATCATCTCCAAGTGTTGTTCCTATAATGAATTTCCTTCTTTTTAACCTTTCAGCAAGGACCGGTTTCCATACATATCCAACACAATGTGTCACAGGACAAATATATGACAATGATGCTGCCACTGGACCTTGATATAATGCAGAAGTTGCAGAAGGCTCATACTCACATGCAACTTTGAATGTATGGACTGACATATGATATCCAGGCCAATCAAAGCATAAATACAAATGGTGTTGCCTTCTTACACATCCAAATAGGTGTATGGAGTAGTCCTAGGACAACAAAATCTTAGGATGACCAGTCACTAATGAATAAATGCCATTCTTGCCTCTGAGACACACACACAAACATACATGAAAATCTGCAACAATTTTGCAGCAATTCATGGAAAAGCAACCAGCTTGCCTCACTGCTTAGGATAATTGGTATGTTTGAAATCTTTGGGGATTCTGGGCAGCACATGGATGTAGCTGACACAGAGGATTGGCAGAGAATGACATGTAACTTGTCTACCTCTTCCCTTGGTACTCCAAGTATGTGTTAAGTCCTTGTCAGGTGTGTATTCCTGTTTGTGGTGTATCTCCCAGTCCATTATTATTATTATTATTATTATTTCACAGTTTTCTATATCGAGCTTCTCAACCTCACTGAGGGACTCAGCCCGGTTTCCAGCCATAAAAAACATATACACTCATTAAAATATCATATATCACAATTACAAAAACAACTTTAAAAACACTATATATAAAACTACAGTGGTCAGTCGTCCTATTAAAATGGATCTACATCAACTTCCATCTCTGCTCCTTCCATGGGAAAAAGGGAGTTACCCTCTTTAAGTTCCCCCAGGATCCGCTGCCTGGAGGAAGGCAAGTCCGAGTAAGTTTATTTTCTCTCCCCACACCCCCGTTCTCAAGCCCCTCCATGGTCAATAAGGGACCACAGAGCACTTATAGGTACAGCAATCACACTCCATCTAACACAGAGGGAAGGTTCCCCAAGGTCTTTAAAACTGTTCTGGATTAGCCAAGATTATACTAATGAGGGTAGAAGTCTCCCTTGTTCCTCTGCCCTTGTCTCCTTTAGGAATAGTCATCAAAAGCTGGGACAAATGCCACATCCTCCAGACTCTAATAACCTCCCCTTCCATCTTGACTACTGCCTCCACCTTTATATCTATGTTGCCCCACATCCTATCCTATCCCAGCTACTGAGCTTCTAGCATCTTCTTGCAGCCCAGTGACTGATCAATTGCACAGTTGTCAGCATCTTCCTCAACTTCAATCAATGTAACTGCATCTCCCATTTGGCAGAAGCAGCAGGTAGAGTGACTGTCCCTGCTAAACCTAATATAGGGCTCTCTAGCCTGCTTGCCTACATTTTCCTCTACATATGTCTCAATTAATTAATTGTAGTTAGTTCGGGGGAAATGTAGCAAGTCCCCAATACATGACAGAAACTACAGAGAAGATAATGTCATTTAGTATTTTAAAATAGTGTTGTAGATTAAAATTCATCCCAACTCACTTCCAACTCCTTCAGATAGAAAGATAGTAGTGCAGTCCTTCACAGGTTAGATTGCAGCTGTCAGCATTCATCACCATTACCTATCCCGACTAGGGCTGATGAGAGTTGTATTTTTGTTTCAAGGCAAAGACTGTACTTTGTCTTGAAACAAAAGATGCAAAACTATCTTTGTTCTCATTGAGTCTCTCTTTCTGTCAATTGGAAAAGTCAATTGTTAAATGGTTGCCTATAAACTCCAAAGAGAAGCAAGCCTTTCGTCAAAGCTTGACAGTGTTATTCACTTGGACTACAAATTCCAGAATCCTACATCCAGTGATTATGCTGAGTTCAAGATTCTGGGAACTTTGTATTTTTCATATTCTTTGCCATCTTTATGGTGATGTTACTATATAGTGTTTGGTACACACTTGGTTGTAGAAAGTAACTTATCATTTGGACCATATGGTGGAAGGGTTTATTCTTCCTCCATAAGACAGGTACATATGACTGCTCTAAGGCAGTTTAGCAGACAGTGTCTAGCTGGAACCACAAATCTTTAACCTGCTTCTGCTCTTCTAACCCACCTCATCCTTTTACAATACAGATTAAAGCAGTCTAGACAATTGCTTCCAGAAATGCTTTTGTCTATATTTCGCCCCAATATGCAAAAGTATTCAGCGAGCCATCAGATCTTTCAATAATAATTCTGGCATCTGTTAGGAACATGTTGCAAAGTACCATAATTAAATAGCAGGCTTTTAAAAAACAGGATGTTCAAATCAGAGAAAGGACCAGGAAGCCTTTTTGCATACTGTATTTGAGATGTTCAGTGACAGACACAAGACAGTGCATTTGGACATGTCAATGAATTGAAAGATGTGATCACTGTGGTCAAAGACAGATTGCACAGGTTGTAGCTACGTCTAAAGTCAACATCTCTTCCTTCTTCATCTTTGGACAGAAGAATCCTCTGCTGCTAACCAGCCAGAGATAGAACCCTACATGTCTCTGAGTGCAGTTGTCATTTGCTAGAGCCAACTCTCACTTGTCTAGATTGAGCCTTTGGAGTATTCCTGGCCTCGGGAAGTATCCAAAGACACACAAAATCACTGGTAGTTTTCTATGTGTTGTGTAATCCTTGAGTGCCCTCTGCCGTATCATTTCAGAACAACACACCAGTTGCTGAAGCAACAAAAGGCATTCAGAAACAAACGTCTTTCATGATCATTTGGAGGTGGAAAGCGTTCCAGTTTTAAGAGGAGTGGGCAATCAAAACCAAGAAGAACAATTCATCCAGGCCATGATCTGAAAGGCATTAGTTACAGTGACTTTGTTGAAAGCTGTATCCACCTGGAGACCAGAGCACAACACTCTGAAGGCATGGAGCAAAAGTACCATTCAAGTTAAATGAATAGGATCATTTGATTTCTCGCTTCTTCCCCCCCCCCCCCCTTAAGCAGTGGTTCTCAACCTTCCTAATGCCACAACTCCTTAATACAGTTCCTCATGTTGTGGTGACTCCCAACCATAAAATTATTTTCGTTGCTACTTCATAACTGTAATGTTGCTACTGTTATGAATCATAATGTAAATATCTGGTATGCAGGATGTATTTTCATTCACTGGACCAAGTTTGGCACAAATACCCCATATGCCCAAATTTGAATACTGGTGAGGTTGAAGGGGAGTGAATTTGTCATTTGGGAGTTGTAGTTTCTGGGATTTGTAGTTCACCTACAACCAAAGAGCATTCTGAACTCCACCAATGATGGAATTGAACCAAACTTGGCAAATAGAACTCCCATGACTAACAGATAATACTGAAAGGGTTTGGTGGGCATTGACCTTGAGTTTGGGAGTTGTAGTTCACCTACATCCAGAGAGCACTGTGTACTCAAATAATGATGGATCTGGACCAAGCTTGGCACGGATACGCAATATGCCTGAATGTGAACACTGCTGGAGTTTGGAGAAAATAGACCTTGACATTTGGGAGTTGTAGTTGCTGGGATTTGTAGTTCACCTACAATCAAAGAGCATTCTGAACCCCACCAATGATAGAATTGGGCCAAACTTCTCACACAGAACCCCCATGACCAACACAAAATACTGTGTTTTCTTAGGGCCTTTGACATTTTCTGACACCTCCTTGCAACCCCCCTGCAGGAGTGCCAACCCCCAGGTTGAGAAATGCTGCTCTAAAGAAAAGAATTTCCTCCCAGCCCATTTCCTCCACAAACTAATTTTCAACTAGAGAAACATTCTGATTTTTTGTTAGATTTTGTAGGTTTTTATTTCAATGGAGCAACTGTGGTTAATATTCAATGTATTTTATGTAAAGACATCACCAGGTGCTAAAGCGAAGTTTGCACCCTAAAGTTTCAACATTTGAGATGCCCTGGATCCTGCAACCCATTCCCAATTATATTATAGAATGGGACCTGAACAACTAGGTGAATATATCATTGTGATAGAACTTAAATATATAGCTATATCAATCTGTAATATCAGTATGCAAAGGGATCTTCAGGCACCTTTGAGACAAACGGAAGGAAATTGTAGCATAAGCTTTCCCAGACTTAGAGTGCATCTACACTACAGAATTAAAGCAGTTTGCCACCACATCAACTGCCATGGCTCGATGCTATGGGATATTTAGTTTTGCAAGATATTTATCTTTCTTTCCTTCATCAAACTACAAATCTGAGGATTCCATAGCATTGAACTATGGCAGTTAATGTGTGTCAAACATCCTTAATTCTGCAGTGTAGATGTACCTTCTATCTTTTTCCACAGATTGCCTTGTAGACATATTGTGACTCATGCAATTTCCTTATGCTTGAGAAAGATGATGGCAGCTCATTCATACAGCCATCCCTTAAGTGACTGTTTTGTTTTTTTTCCTTTCAAGAATAAAGTAAAATCTTGTAGCTAATCCGCCAAAGAGTCCATGTTTCTGAGAACAACATTCAGTGGAGTCGTGGCTTTGCATCCTAGTCATGGAATAATGACCCCACACTCTAGTCCAGTTTTGGCTTGAGAGTTTTCACAGTTCGCGACTTCCACTGGTACTGGAAGAGCCTCCGCTCACATTCCTTCTGACCCCACAGGCGAGCTAAGTCCAAAGGGGTACAACCTTCATGGTCTTCCTCAGTGACCTTGGCCCCATAGATAATGAGAAGGTCTATACAAGCAATGTTGCCAGAGGTGACAGCAACATGGAGGACTGTTCTCCCCAGCGGTGTTTTAAGTGTCAGGTCAACACCTAAAGAGAAAACAAGGCAGTTTTGGAATTTCAGCATCCTGAGTTTAGCTATTCATTATTTTCAAAATGCTCAACATCTATAGCCATCCTTTTAAACCAGTGGTTCCCAACCTGTGGGTCGCGACATCTAAAATAAGGTCTGCAGCTCTAGATGATTAAATATGGTTTTCTGTGAGGGAGCAGATGGTGACTACTGGATGGCATATGTTCTGCATCAGAAACTAGAGCTGATGTGGTCTATCCAATGCAATTTTCTGAATCAGCACCCCAAATAACCAAACCAAATCTAAAGTTTACCAAAAACTGATTTGTAACCCTTTTGGTACTAATCATAGAATCATAGAGTTGGAAGAGACCTCATGGGCCATCCAGTCCAACCAAGAAGCAGGAATATTGCATTCAGATCACCCCTGACAGATGGCCATCCAGCCTTTGTTTAAAAGCTTCCGAAGAAGGAGCCTCCACCACACTCCGGGGCAGAGAGTTCCATTGCTGAAAAGGTTGGGAACCACTGTTTTAAACCAAGCTATAGCTACAGGTTAAACCACAAAGAATCTTTTGATGTCCACAACAAACTAATATGACTCCCCCTCTGGAAATCTAGAGATAACTATGCACTTGTGATTTGGCGAATGTCTCTATTTAGCAGGATAAGCAGGAAAAGGAAAGTATGCCGTTCTCCACTGACAGATAGTATTTCAGACCTGAGCGTAAAAGTCTTCTTTCTTTGAATTATGACTTCCAGAGTCTCTCATATTTCCATTGAGGAAAGGCTGGAATATACTCATCCCTTCCATTCTAAAATGAGATTGCCCAAAGTGTACAATTTAAATTCCCAGTTTTTATCCTGATAAGCCACAGAATTGTGTGTTGGTGGGGGTTGATTAGCCTAGCTGAGAGATTTGGGTGATTGTCATCCCAAAACATAGCTTTTCCATACTCTGTTTCAGAGAATTGGGGTAATGACTAAGAGAAATAATACCATGGGAGCCCCCAGTGGCAGAGTGGGTTAAACCGCTGAGCCACCAAACTTGCTGACCAAAAGATCAGCAGTTTGAATCCAGGGAGTGGGGTGAGCTCCCACTGTTAGCCCCAACTTCTGCCAACCTACCAGTTCGAAAACATGCAAACGTGAGTAGATAATAGGTACCACTTCTGTGGGAAGGTAACTGCATTCCATGCAGTCCTGCTGGCCACATGACCTTGGAGGTGTCTACGGACAACGCCGGCTCTTTGGCTTAGAAATGAAGATGAGCACCACCCCCAGAGTTGGACTCAACTAGACTTAATGTCAAGGGAAAACATTTACCTTTACCTATGAAAAACATTCCCCACAGGTAGAAAACCTGCACTGCAAGGGCTGAAAGACAGTCTCGTTACTCACCTGTAGAAGTGGTGTAGCTTTCCATGTTGCCCTTTCTCAGTCGTAACCACTTCCTTCTATTGCATGCATATATTTTGTGGGAAATAGCTTTTGAACTTCAATATAGCCTCAGCCATCAAGATGGGTTGCAATGTAAAGTTGGAAGAGAAGAATGTGCTTTGGGAGGGAAAGGAGCCCAAAGCCCGTAATGAATAGGGCACACTCATCTTGTTTCATTTTTTTGTTGGAAAGAGCACAAGTAATGTGAACCAGACATACACACACACCTAATACTATCAGTCCCCATCAGCTATCTACCTTGGTTCCTATGTGTTTGTGTATTTCAATGGGTTTCATAGGGGTGAGTAGCCTGCCTATACTTCATACCTATAATCTACTTCATATTTCTGAACAATCAAAGGCAAAGATCCACAGAAAAGAGAGCATCATCATGATAGACACCTGCAGTTATTGAGTGCCCCTCCCAACGGCAGAATATTACCATGCTCAAGCAGGAATTCCACAGCTTCCATGTGGCCCCTACGCACGGTGATGAACAAGGCCACAAATGTTCGGTAGGCTAACCACTCAGCCCTCTTTTCTGGTCCCATCAGCTTTGCATTGGCTGTGGTAAATTCAGAAGTGCTTATACCCCCTACGCCTGCAAGCTGGCAATGGAAAAAAAACAAATATTGTATGAGTTAACTTATTATTTAAAGTGGGATGTTCTAAGCTGTATGTCAGAAAAGGAAAGAGGCCCCCCAAACTCTGCCCAACCTAAAGAAATGGAAGTAGAAATAGACAATCTGTTCCAGCTCAGCCTTAAATAAGACTCCAAGGAAATCCAATGAGTTTTGGAAATCTCGATAAAACAACAGGATGATAAAGCAAAAGCATATCACCACATAATAGTCACACTTTTCATCCCTTTTTTTGCAAAAAAACAGAAGGGTGCAACTATTCAAAATTCCAGCTTTGGGGTTCACTTGCTCATCAGCCATGTGAATCCCATACCTGGAAAGAGGTGGGTGCACGGACGAGCGAAGCATTTGGGGGGGCCCAAAAAGTCTGGTGCAACTATTACGTGGTGGCGACTATTACGTGGTGAAATACAGTATCTTCTAGTTGCCTCTTGGCTTTTTCTCCCCACTTAATTATGTCATGAATACTGATATGTTTTTTGGGAAAGGCGATACAAAAAATCAAGCAGATTTAATTTAAATGTCAAATGTTCCTTCCAAAATGCATACTGATGAACTATAGCCAGGTTCAGGGTTGGTGGATACTTTCAGAAAGATACTGACGTTATTAGATTAGCATGTATATATTTTCTGGTATAACTTCTATAGTCAGCTCAGTCTTCAGCAAAGTTAAACGGGGAACTCATAAATGAAAATAAATGTTCTACTTCATGTACCAAAACAACTCAAATTGTTACAGATTGGGGCAGGAAAATCCAACAGGTTTCAGGGAAATTTGCCACCCTTGAGCAATCGAGATTGTGTATTTCTGCATGGCAAGAAGTTGGATTGATGGACCATGTGGTTTTCTCCAACTTTATGATTCTGTACTCCTCCCTTGTCAGAGCTAGAAATGACTGAATCATTTCCAGCTTCAGAAAATCAACCAGACTATACTTGTTTCATTAAAGTTAGGTATGCAAGGGTTTTAAATATCTCGTTTTAAATGTGAATGTTTCCTAGAGGCTTCAAGAATGCAATTTGCCATTTTGGAAGCAAGGGTTGTTCCTAGGGCTACAAAAATAGGTAAGTTGCCTCTCCCAACTTTAGATATGATGTATTTTGAATTGGGTGCATTAGGGTCACAATTTGTTGCTTTGCCTCAGGAATGGGAATTATTGGAAATGAATGAAAGAAGATATTTCCCTGCTCTCTCCCTTTACTTAGATGTTAGTTCGTTCAGAACAAAACACAGCCCCACATGCCAAGAAAATATTCTGTACATTTGCCATACAGTTTACAAGAGCAATCAGGCCAACCATTTCTTTCATTCCCATTGCAGCTGCAGACACCAAATGCCCCCAAGCATCTTCTGACCAGATTCGCAAAATCAGAGTTGCTCCAGGGATAATATCGTTGCTCCTAAATGTAGAGTCTTCATTAAGATCAACTATAGTAGAAAACAAAATACAGGTGTATTAAGGAAAAGAAATACAATTGGGTGGCAGATTGCAAGATTTTTACTCTAAAATCAGACATTATTATTATTATTATTATTATTATTATTATTATTATTATTATGAAACAAAAACACAGTATGTCACAGCAAAAAAGATACACACACACACACACATACATACATACACACATACACATACTGGATTTTGTATCACAGAATCACAAGTTGAACACTTCCCAAGCGTCTAGGACTGGGTGATGCGTTTTCGAATGATGTGCGCAGATCCAAGTAAGATGGCCTTTTGCAGTTGACAGGTTGTGATTTTGTCAATGTTCATCATTTCCAAATGCCAGCAGAGATCTTTTGGCATGGCACCCAGTCTGCCGATGACCACCGGGACCACCTGTACTGGTTTATGCCAGAGCCTTTGCAGTTCGATTTTGAGGTCTTGATAATGGCTGAACTTTTCCTGTTGTTTTTTGTCAATTGGATTGTAAAGTTCCACAGTATTTTTGCATGCTCATTTTCCACTACCTTTGCAGGTTTATGATCCCACCAGTGCTTTACTACTGGCATGTGGTACTTGTGACATAAGTTCCAATGAGTCATTTCGGCCACAGAGTTTTGCTTCTGTTTGTAGTCCATCCATCATATTATTATTATTATTATTATTATTATTATTATTATTATTATTACCCTGCTTTATCTCCCCCGAAAGGAACTCAAAGAGGTTTAACATAAAAGCATCAGCATAACAATTTACAAATATACAAATATCTGAAAATTAAAAACAGAATTAAATATAAACAATATTAAAAACCCACAATTAATATCCATTAGAACATAAAACCACAACACCCCCAATTGGATCTTAAGAACCTTCGTCTTTAAAAGCCTGCCTGAATAAAAAGGTTTTAGCCTGCCGCCAGAAGGACAGCAGGGAGGGGCCACCCTGGTTTCGCTGGGCAGGGAGTTCCAGAGTTGAGGGGCAGCCATCAAGAAGGCCCACTCTCTTGTTCCCACCAACCAAACTTGAGATGGAAGTGGGACCAAGAGAAGGGCCTCTCCTGAAGATCTCAGGGCCTGAGTAGGTTCATACAAGGGGATGCGGTTGGCCAAATAGCTTGGACCTGAATCATCTAGGGCTTTAAAGGTCATAACCAGAACTTTGAAGGAATCTCAGTATGATGTGAAGATTTTAAAGTAACTTCAAAAACCAACTTTGTTGTTGTTCATTCGTTCAGTCGTCTCCGACTCTTCGTGACCTCATGGACCAGCCCACGCCAGAGCTCCCTGTCGGCCGTTACCACCCCCAGCTCCCTCAAGGTCAGTCCAGTCACTTCAAGGATGCCATCCATCCATCTTGCCCTTGGTCGGCCCCTCTTCCTTTTGCCTTCCACTTTCCCCAGCATAATTGTCTTCTCTAGGCTTTCCTGTCTCCTCATGATGTGGCCAAAGTACTTCAACTTTGTCTCTAGTATCTTTCCCTCCAGTGAGCAGTCGGGCTTTATTTCCTGGAGGATGGACTGGTTGGATCTTCTCGCAGTCCAAGGCACTCTCAGAACTTTCCTCCAACACCACAGCTCAAAAGCATCGATCTTCCTTCGCTCAGCCTTCCCTAAGGTCCAGCTCTCACATCCGTAGGTTACTACAGGGAATACCATGGCTTTGACTAGGCGGATCTTTGTTGCCAGTCTGATGTCTCTACTCTTTACTATTTTATCGAGACTGGACATTGCTCTCCTCCCAAGAAGTGAGCGTCTTCTGATTTCCTGGCCACAGTCTGCATCTGCAGTAATCTTTGCACCTAGAAATACAAAGTCTGTCACGGCCTCCACGGTTTCTCCCTCTATTTTCCAGTTGTCAATCATTCTTGTTGCCATAATCTTGGTTTTTTTGACGTTTAGCTGCAACCCGGCTTTTGCGCTTTCTTCTTTCACCTTGATTAGAAGGCTCCTCAGCTCCTCTTCGCTTTCGGCCATCAGAGTGGTGTCATCTGCATATCTGAGGTTGTTAATGTTTCTTCCAGCAATTTTCACCCCAGCTTTGCATTCATCCAACCCCGCACATCGCATGATGTGTTCTGCATACAAGTTAAAAAGGTTGGGTGAGAGTATGCAGCCTTGCCGTATGCCTTTCCCAATCTTGAACCAGTCTGTTGTTCCGTGGTCAGTTCTTACTGTTGCTACTTGGTCCTTGTACAGATTCCTCAGGAGAGAGACAAGGTGGCTTGGGATGCCCATCCCACCAAGAACTTGCCACAATTTATTATGATCCACACAGTCAAAGGCTTTAGAATAGTCAATGAAGCAGAAGTAGATGTTTTTCTGAAACTCCCTGCCTTTCTCCATTATCCAGCGGATATTGGCAATTTGGTCTCTCGTTCCTCTGCCTTTTCTAAACCCAGCTTGAACATCTGGCAACTCTCGCTCCATGTATTGCTGGAGTCTTCCTTGCAGGATCTTGAGCATTACCTTACTGGCATGAGAAATAAGGGCCACTGTACGGAAGTTTGAGCAGTCTTTTGCATTTCCCTTTTTTGGTATGGGGATATAAGTTGATTTTTTCCAGTCTGATGGCCATTCTTGTGTTTTCCATATTTGCTGGCAAATAGCATGCATCACCTTGACAGCATCATCTTTTAAGATTTTAAACAGTTCAGCTGGGATCCCGTCGTCTCCTGCTGCCTTGTTGTTAGCAATGCTTCTTAAGGCCCATTCAACCTCACTCCTCAGGATGTCTGGTTCTAATTCATTCACCACACCGTCAAAACTATCCTCAATATTATTATCCTTCCTATACAGATCTTCTGTATAGTCTCGCCACCTTCTCTTGATCTCTTCAGCTTCTGTTAGGTCCCTGCCATCTTTGTTTCTTATCATACCAATTTTTGCCTGAAATTTACCTCCAATGTTTCTAATTTTCTGGAAGAGGTCTCTTGTCCTTCCTATTCTGTTGTCTTCTTCCACTTCCATGCATTGCTTATTTAAAAATAGTTCCTTATCTCTTCTGGCTAACCTCTGGAATTGCGCATTTAACTGGGCATATCTCCCCTTTTCACTGTTTCCTTTTGCTTTCCTCCTTTCTTGGGCTACTTCCAGTGTCTCAGCAGACAACCATTTTGCCTTCTTGGTTTTCTTTTTCTTTGGAACGTACTTTGTTGCCGCCTCCTGAACAATGTTGCGGACTTCTGTCCATAGTTCTTCTGGGACTCTGTTTACTAAATCTAGTCCTTCAAATCTGTTCTTCACTTCCACTGTATATTCGCTCGGAATGTTAGTGAGATCATATCTGACTGGTCTGTGTATTTTCCCTGATATTTTTAGTTTTATTTTAAATTGAGCAATAAGAAGTTCGTGATCTGAGCTACAGTCAGCCCCCGGTCTTGTTTTCACCGACTGGATGGATGTCCGCCACCTTTGGCTGCAAAGGATGTAGTCAATCTGATTTCGGTGCTGACCATCTGGTGAAGTCCATGTGTAAAGCCGTCTTTTAGGTTGTTGGAAGAGAGTATTCGTTATACACAGCGAGTTTTCCTGGCAAAATTCTATCAGCCTGCGTCCCGCTTCATTTTGTTCTCCCAGACCATGCTTGCCTGTGATCCCTGTTGTCATTTGACTTCCCACCTTGGCATTCCAGTCTCCTGTAATGAAAATAATGTCTCTTTTTGGTGTATTATCCAGTAGGTCCTGCAGATCCTCATAGAACTGATCTACTTCTGCTTCTTCAGCAGCTGTGGTTGGGGCGTATATTTGGATCACTGTAATGTTGAAAGGCTTTCCTTGCACTCGAATTGAGATCATTCTGTCATTTTTTGGGTTGTATCCAAGCACTGCTTTAGCGAATTTCTTATTAATTATGAAGGCTACTCCATTTCTTCGATGTTCCTCTTGTCCACAGTAGTAGATCTGGTGGTCGTCTGATGTGAAGTGGCCCATTCCAGTCCATTTCAGTTCGCTGACCCCCAGAATGTCTATCTTTAGTCTTGACATCTCACCAATAACAACATCCAATTTGCCCTGGCTCATAGATCTTACATTCCAGGTTCCTATGGTGTGTTGATCTTTAGAGCATCGGATTCGTCGTTCGCCTCCAGTACAGTCGGCCGCTAGCCTTCCTTTCGGCTTTGAGCTAGCTGCGTCATCACATCTGGGGCTAGTTGAACTTATCCTCTGCTCCTCCCCAGTAGCATTTTGGCCATCTTCCGACCTGGGAGTCCCATCTTCCAATGGCATACCGACATATCTCTGGTTGTACTGGTCCATTTGGTTTTCTTGGCAAGGATACTGGAGTGGTTTGCCATTGCCTTCCCCAGGGATCACACTTGGTCTGACCTCTCTGCCACGACCGTCCCATCTTGGGTGGCCCTTCACGGTTTCGCTCATGACATCATTGAGGTGCTCAAGCTCCAGCGCCCCGACAAGGCGGTGATCCTTTGCTGGAGAAAACCAACTTAGGATTCACATATTGTTTGTGTCTATGCCTTCAAGTCATTTATTGATTTTGGCAACCCCAAGGCAAGGAATACTTAAGATGTGGTTTTATGAGTTCCTTCCTCTGAGAAACAGCCTACAGCACCTGGTATTTTTAAGCAGTCTCCCATCCAATTGTTACTTTCCAAGATCTGGTGCCTTTAGGTGTTTAGGCGCTGTCATCCCCAGATAAATATAAGAGAGCAATTTTTTGCAGCATTTATTAATATACTGTGCTTCTGTATTGCATATAATTGGAACTTGTCTTGAAGCTGGCACAATAAGCTGTCAATAAGCTGTGACTATTGTATAGAAGAAAGACAATTAATAAATTCAGAAAAATAAAATGCTGAGGTTGACCATTAACAGCTATCATCCAAAGAAGGGTCGCCTTTTTTTCAAACCGATCCTTTTTCAGAATCACCTGGTATTACGTGATTTTTTTTCACTTTGCCTTATTTCAAAAGGACCTCACCTTCATCCAGATAGTGGAGTCGCATGAAATTCACTGGGATCCCAACCAAGAGCTCTAGTCGGCTCTTCAGATTCTTTATGGTTAAGTCACGGTAACATTCAGGCACCGTAAAGATCTCTTCAGCCTCCAACACACACAGCCTGACACTGAATAAACGGGCCTGTGGAGTTGCTGCCTCCCCTGATTGCCGAGAGAGGATAGTAAGGCGGGAACTTAACCCTACCCTGGATTGGGAAGCTTCACTAAGTTGCTCCTTTTTCTTCTTCTTCTTGTGCTTCATCTTCTAAACAAGACCATTCCTCAGACTGCTACCATCAGAGAGATCACAGTAATGATGTCACGACGCAGGAACAATACATGACTAACAGAAGCATCAGAACACAGCCAGTGTGATGTCATATTGCATTACAGCTAGGACACAACTTTGCAAAGCTTCTAAATGTTGGTTGAGAGATCACAACTCCTTGCAGGATCCATCAAAGAAAGCCCACTAACACAGATTTCTGATAAGCAGAGAGAGAGGGTGTGACACCTGAGTGGAAGAACAGCCTTTCTATCCGATCTCCTCTTCTTTGTCCAATATGTTGCTGGGATACATGAAACATTGGTCGATACTGTGCTGTTTACATGCCAGCGAATGAGTGGAATAAATACTATGCTCAAAAGTTTTGTGTACGCTCAGTCAACAAAAGAAAACAACATTTGATAAAACAATCATGGGATTTATTGAGATAAATATGAACAGAAAGTTACATAGACTATTTTTCTGACAAAATCAGTAGCACTTCCAGAGTGTCCCTAAACACCTTACTTTACAGGCATACAACTGCCACTTGGACAAATTCCAGGAGATGCCAAATTTATAATCATGTGCATCAGACACGAGCATTTCTACGCAAAAGCAACTAACCTATTTAAGGCCCACTATTTCAGTATTGCAGCACTAATGTTTGTCTCAACCAAACATTTTAAAGTGAAATTGTTGCATTTCTGTGTGTGTCTCTGTGTGTGTATTTGTGGGAAGAGTGCATACCAACTTTTGCTCAAAATGTTTTACATTTCTTTCCCTTAATTTAAAGGATTAAAAAAATATTTATTTTGACTCCTTTGCCTAATTTTGTCTCTTTGTTTTAGTGAAGGAGCTATAAGGTAGCTGCAGAATACATTTCCATCATTTCAGTGGTATTTATGAAGAATCTATAGACAAGCCTTTGTGAAATGAATTGTCTCTGTGCCAGTGCTTTTCTTGCTATTTAGACCCATTGCAAATATAATTTGAATGTGGAAACACAAAAAGACAGGAGAAAGGAGTGCAAGGTGGGGAAAGCAAGGGAAGAAGAAGAAGAAAGACTGAGTCAAATTACCCAGGATTATCTTCTCCACTAGTGCATGCAACTATAATAAACATATTTTTAAAACCTTTTAACAAAAAACACATTTTTAAAATGTTTTATGTCAGGAGCTACTTGAGAAACTGCAAGTTGCTTCTGGTGTGAGAAAATTGGCCATCTGCAAGGACGTTGTCGGGGGACACCTAGATATTTTGATGTTCTACCATCCTTGTGGGAGGCTTCTCTCATGTCCCCGCATGGGGAGCTGGAGCTGACAGAGGGAGCTCATCAGCACTCTCCCCAGATTCGAACCTCCCAACCTGTCAGTCTTCAGTCCTGCCAGCACAAGGGTTTAACCCATTGTGCCACCAGATAAAGGGGGTAAATTTTGGATATAGGAAAAGGTGCAAATTTTTAATGAAAATTTTGATCTGCCATTTTGGTAAAATTGATTTCCTCATGCATATGTGATAGTAACCAAACAATACCTTCATGAAAACTACTCCAGCTTTCTAAGGACACAAGAGAGTTCATAATATCTAGTAGGCTAGTAGGTGTAACAATGGGGTACCTATCAATTTAAAACTAACATGGTAGCCCAAACTGGATTGTTTTAATGTCCAAACAGCAAACTATATACAATTCTTCACAAACATTTCTATGTACACTTAAAAATGGTTCAGTGCTGAAAAAAATTAATGACCTACCCATTAAGGTCAACATAAACAAAAACAAAAAAAACAGAGAGAATTAGAACAACTTTAGAAAAATCTGAACTGTTTAAAAATACTTGTACAATGTTAGCATTAGAAAAAGATATTAAAACTACAAAAAATGACATTTTGTTGAGAAACTGCGGTTGTAAAAAATCACTTGCATTGAAGAGGCATTTTGCTTTAAACTTATTAAAACACTTTAAATGTAGAACCACCTTGCAGAAACACAGAGTTTAGGCATGTTACAATGTTGTAGCGACGACACATGTCTAGATGGTTTCTAAAAGCCATTTGAGGATCTTGCAAAGCACATAATGTCCTTACGAACGCTAAACACTGTATTGTCGTCTGGAACAGAATCTTTCATGAGATTATGTCCAGAGTTTCGTAGGCAATTGTGGCAAATTAAACCATTATTTAAAAGTGAGGAAACATACCAGGAAGTAGACTGAGAATCCAGACAAGGCAACCACTTAATGATCCAAAGATGCTGAAGAGAACACAATTGTGGCCTATTTAGCTAAAAGACAAATACTGAATGGAACAATTTAATTTGCTATTAAATGAGACTTCTTTTGCTACATGTTTTTAAAAAATATCCAGCAAATACAGTTAATGTTCCCTCTGACACTTTCTGTACTTCCATCTCTAATGGCTACTTATTCAATTTAAAAAAAACCTGAAAAGAACATTGTTTCATAACTGTTACGGCCCTTCTGTAAAACTGTTATATTTATGCTTCGATTCACAATATTTACTTCCAGCAGTGATCACACCCATGAACTATTATGCTGAACACTTACATTATTTACATCATTTTCTTATGTGCAAACCACATAATCTGAGTTGCTGTGAGTTTTCCGGGCTGTATGGCCATGTTCTAGAAGCATTCTCTCCTGACCTTTCACCCACATCTATGGCAGACATCCTCAGAGGTTGTGAAGTTTGTTGGAAACTAAGCAAGTCGGGTTTATATATCTGTGGAAACTAGGCATGTGGGGGTTTATTCACACTTGCCTCAAACAGACAAGTGTTCTCTCTCCCACCCAGAACATTTCACAGATATATAAACCCTACTTGCCTAGTTTCCAACAGACCTCACAACCTCTAAGAATACCTGCCATGGATGTGGGTGAAACATCAGGAGAGAATGCTTCTGGAACATAGCCATACAGCCTGGAAAACTCACAGCAACCAAGTAAGTCCGGCCATGAAAGCCTTTGACACCACACATAATCTCAAGTTCCTACAGTGCTTGTATGAATTGCACTCTTGTACATGCCAACTTTTCACGGATAACCATAGATAGATTTATCAGTCTTCAGTTTCACTATTTTTTCCTAAGACCCTTTTGTGCATCGTAGTACTTAACAGCATAATATTCAGATCACATTGGTCATCCATTTTCCCACTTATATTTTCACTTATTTAAATTTGCGATATTTGTATTGTAAATCCTATCCAAGACAAAAAAGAAGCCCAGATTTTTGTTACTGTCGTCATAGCCTTCAGCAATAAATCCAAACATCAGGGATCAAGAATAGTCTGTGAACATATGCAATACATTTCTACTGTATGTACATAAAAGAAAGTAAACCCTGCTGTATGGCTCGCTGCTGACTCTCTTTTCCATGTGTGGCCTCCCACACCTAATTAAATATGTTTTGGAGAATGATTTGGGAATACAATCAAATGGAGGTTTGGGAGCAGGTGTGCACCATCAGGACTGGATGCCACACTTGATACAATATTTAAGGTTTTGTTTTTTTCATGTCAGGGGTGACTTGAGAAACTGCAAGTTGCTTCTGGTGTGTGAGAATAGGCTATCTGCAAGGATGCTGCCCAGGGGACACCCAGATGTTTGATGTTTTACCATCCTGTGGGAGGCTTCTCTCATGTCTCTGCATGGGGAGCTGGAGCTGACAGAGGGAGCTCAACCCACGCTCCCTGGATTCGAACCGCCAACCTGTTGGTCAGCAGTCCTACTGGCACAAGGATTTAATGCATTGCACCACCAGGGGCTCCACATATTTAAGTAAAAAGACTTGATGTATTCTTGGGGAATTTACATTCTCAAGTGCAATTTATATTTCCCAAATAGAAACAAGAATTTAGAACAAATCTCAGTCATATTGCATTACTGAACACTAACAATCCAGTACTGAAAACTAGGAGACCGTATTATTATAGAGTAGACCCAATACACCGTATGTACTATTTCTGAAGTAAGTAGCTTGAGAATGTGTTTACAGGATTAGACATCACATCCTCAGTGGAAAAGGCGATTAATTAACAGCGGGCGATTTTTTTAAAAAAAAATCCACTATGATGTTTCATTAATGAAACATAAACACCCAACCTGTGCCATATCATGCATTCGTAATACGAAACCCTCTGTTGAAGGAAAAACAACCATCTACTTTGCGGGGAAAGCCCCCAAAATACTATTTCTCTAACAAGACAATTGTGTTGTTTGGGGGTGTTGTAAAGATGGAGTCACGTTTTCTGAGTTCTTTCCAGTTTTCAGGAGCACATTATGATCACTTTGAATGACTTAATATAATAAAACATGGTGCCACTAACCATGGAACAATTTATAATAAAATGGGGAAAAGCTTCACTTTTTAAATTGTTCACTGGCTAAAGCTTTGTGAGTCACTCTGGACTCCAACCAAGCAGCCACTTTCCTTCTCTTATATAGAAAAGTATATACTCCTGTTCTGAAGCTGTGAATTTGTGTAAGCTCACATGAACATATAGGTAAAGGTTTCCCTAACTGCTAGGTTGGCAGAAGCTGGGGCTGACAGTGGGAGCTCACCTCGCTCCCCAGATTCGAACCACCAACCTTTCGGTCCGCAAGTTCAGCAGATCAGTGGTTTAACCTGCTGCGCCACCAGGGGGACATGAACATATACATAGATATATATATTACACACACATATACAATACTGAACTTTTTGTACATGAGTATTACTCATGTTTGTGTAAGAAAAAATGAAGACAGCATGATTGTTGAATATTCCACCTCACTATTACCAGTCTGTAGATAAAAGGTCAGCATATTCTTCATTTAAATGTGAATTAAGAAGAAGCCCTTTTCGCTTAGATTGCATTGATTACTTGATTCAGTCTTCCATCAGGTTAGTAGACAAAGCAGGAACCTCTTAGCTGGTTAATCATGTTGGGGTCCAGAGAAAAACAAAATTAATTTTGTTTTTCAAGCGAAGTAATCCGTATGTTATTGCATTTTGGCTTGATGGTGGCAAAAAAGGAAACATCTTGATCCCTGTCTGTCTGTAGAACTAGAACAGTCTCTTCCACAGCTTCAAGATGGGGGTTGCCCACACTTCTAAAATATGCTGGGATGTGGAAGCAAAGGAGAATATTTTAGTTTGAGCCATTTCATTCAATACCACAAGAATATTGTTAGAGATTTTATTTCTTCATGTCCACCCAGACCCACAATTTGGCCATTATTGACTAAAACAACAAAAAGCAAACAATAAAATGTGAAATGCAAAAAAAAAATTCTTTTATTCAACCAAAAGCAGGACTAAAAAACAAAACTAGATATAGGCAGTCCCCAGGTTAGAAATATGATAGCTTCTGTAGGTTTGTTCTTAAGTTGAATTTTTATGTAAGCCAGACAGTTACATTTTTTAAGTGTGACTCCGGCCATTTTTAAAATTTTGGACAGCATAGGAAAGGACTAACATACCTGTAACATTTGTTTTGCTGTCTGTGCCCCTGTTCGGAAGATTTGACCTCACTTTCTGTCCCTGTGACAACAGGGTTTTGAAAATATTGGGCTGTCATGAAAACAAGGACTAGCGACAAAGCTTCAGTGCAGACACCTTTTCCCCATGATTAGGGTAAAGGTAAAGTTTTCCCCTTGACATTAAGTCTAGTTGTTCCAACTCTGGGGGGTGGTGCTCATCTCCATTTCTAGGCTGAAGACATCTCCAAGGTCATGTGGCCAGCATGACTGCATGGAGCACCATTACCTTCCCACAGAAGCCGTACCTATTGCTCTACTCATATTTGCATGTTTTCAAATTGCTAGCTTGGCAGTAGCTGGGCCTAACAGCGGGAGCTCACCCTGCTCCCTGGATTCTAACCACCAACCTTTCGGTCAGCAAGTTCAGCAGCTCAGCGGTTTAACCTGCTACGCCATCAGGGGGCCTTTCCCCATGATTACAGGAGAGAATTTCCCTTTCTATGGGTAGATTTCCTTTCACATCATGTTGTCTTAGCTCTGATTGTAATTAGGAGTCGAATGTAAGTTGGATGTTTGTAACTGTATAAAATTTCTGGGAAGGGGTTTTCCCACAACTAAAAAAGTCTTTTCTGCATCTCATTTGATAGTAACAGAATACCATGCTGTGAAAAATAATGTATGTAGGCAAGTTTGTTTTTATGTATCTGAAAAATTCTATAGATAGTTCCAGAAATACTGTTACTAGTGAGAGATAAAATTGTACATCTGTCAGGTGCAAGCTTGCAGATATTACCTTTTACCTTTTGCAGATATTCAGTACAATATTTCAATAAGGCCAAGGAGTCACCAAATACTCCTTATTAAGAAAAAAATTCTAAAAAGAATAGTGATTGATAAATGTTTTAAAATGCAAATAAATGAACAAGAAGAAGAGTGTGTGAGGGAAGTGAACTATTTATAGCATTGGTTCTCAACATGTGGGTCCTCAGGTGTTTTGGCCTCCAACTCCCAGAAATCCCAGCCAGTTTACCAGCTGTTAGGATTTCTGGAAGTTGAAGGCCAATACATCTGGGGACCCACAGGTTGAGAACCACTGATTTATAGGTTATTACGTATAAAGCCCAAAACAGTTTGGGTCCTACCTATCTTTGTGACCGCATCCCTCCCTATGAACCAGCGCGGGCTCTAAGATATGCTGGGGAGGCCCTCCTCTTGGTCCCGCCACTATCACAAGCGCGGTTGGTGGGAACGAAGGAGAGGAACTTCTTGGTGATGACCTCCTGGCTTTGGAATGCCCTCACCAGGAAGATTAGGCAAGCCCTCACACTGTTCCCCTTCTGTAGGGGCCTGAAGACCTGGCTGTCCAAACAAGATTTTGAGAAGGCCTAGTCTCTAGTTGTTTTATGCAATAGTTATGTAGCCTTGCACTTCATCCCATGCACTTGTTGCATGATTAACACTCTGCACTTATCCCATTCCCTTGCCCTGCTGTTTACAGCCTGGCCATGTTTACAGTAGCTTACTACCATTGGTTGTTGAGTGCTGTTTAATTTAGTCTTAAGTTGTTGATTATATGCCTATATGTTTTATTAAATTGTATTTTATACTGTGCTTTATTTTATGTTCTGTTTCTAGGCACCTTGTGATGTGTGTAAGCCGGCCCGAGTCCCTTCGGGGAGATGATGGTGGGATACAAGAATAAAGTTGTTGTTGTTGTTATTAGTATTATTTCAAAATGGATGAAATCAAAAAGTTAGCCAAATAAGAAGGGACTGAAGCAGCCATCTGCTTCATGGATGACGAACTTCAACAGAGCCTCTGGGAAACAAATATGGTGGAATAGATGGACCTTTGGTGTGATCAAACCAGTCTCATGTTCTATTACTGCGCTTTGTTCCAAGGAATCAGAAACAGCAAGATACAGCAGTCCCAATACCTCACTCAAATGCCAAAACTGCTACCCAAAGGATTATGCAGGTCAGCAATAACAGGTATGTTTGCAGCTAGAACCAAATTCTACAAAAGATTACATTCTAAAGGAACATCCAGTTTCATGCTGGTTTACATTAAAAAAAACTTCTTTCATTTAGAACCAACCAATGCAAAACAGTATTATTAGCTACAGAAGTCACAGAACCGTGTATGTGTGGAAGGAATTAGCATACCTTTTTCCAAGAGCGTTTGCCTCAGAGCTTTAGCAAGCAGAACCCTTACATTTGGCACAGGATCAGAAGCCAAGCTGAGAAGGCTGGGTAGCAGATGTTCAACAAAATGGTCAACAGGCATGCATTCTTCTTCCACCACTGCCTATAATGGTAAAAACGAGAAACCAAATTCCTTGCTAATGGAATATCCAGCAACAATTTCAGTAGAAATTCAAAGATTATCACTGCTAATGACACTTGATGCTGCAATCTATTTTCATATTGCCTATCTGTAGTGATTTTTAAAGCAATGGTTCCCAACCTTTGGTTCTCCAGGTGTTTTGGACTTCAAGTTCCAGAAATCCCAGCCATCTTACCAGCTGTTAGTAATTGTGGAAGCTGAAGTCCAAAACACCTGGAGGACCAAAAGTTAGGAACCACTGATAAAGAGTCTATATGAGTCAACAGAAAGAAGATGGGGAGCTTTCCTGCTCATCAGTGATGACCTATTCAACCAGTCTCCTGTTCTATTACCACGTTTTGTTCCAAGGAAATCAGAAACAGCAAGATACAGATTCTTGAACTGGAAATGTTAGAAATACATGACAACTTGGGGCATTTTCTTTAGGGTAGGAAAATATCTGAAAGTATTCAGATGGGGCCTTTTCTGTAATTACAGTATAATTATGGTATAGAGAGCTACTATAACACAGAGATGAGCAGACAGGACAGCTGGAAATACTGATAAATCTGAGTGATCTGAACAGCTGAATATGAGCAACAACAGAAGAGACCTTTCCCTGCTTCTAAATTATGTTCCTGAGATGGAAGAAAACTTGGGAGTGAAATTTGATTTGTCTATTACTGTGATCTTAGTTATAGTGGAAAAAGCTACATTTGAAGACCGTGTTCCACCCATCAATTTTTACATTCTTTAAAATGATCAAGTGGTTAGCTGTATTTTGCTTTAATCTATGTTGTAAGCCATTTCGCATTCCCAAATGGATGGAAGATAGGATGTAAATAATATTCCAACAGGGGCCATACATAGCAGAAGGATATGACCTTTTTGTACTGTGGTGCCATGGGGTAGACTATCTTTCCCTTAGATACCCAACTGACATCACGGAAATATGTTTCTTTTTTTACTGAAGTCCATGATGTCTAAATGATTTCATCCAAATCGACACAAGAGCCTGGTTTTAAACTGCCTTAGACTGTTTTAATTGGTCTTAAATTATCTTGTTTTACTTTGTTTAATTGTTTAATGCTTCTTTAGTCTGTTTAAATTATTCTTACTGTTTTAAACACTTTACATTTATTTTATCACACACTGCCTAAAGAATGTTTGCTATAGGTAAGGATACAAATATTATTATATTTAAGAAAATCATGAATAAATTACTTTGCGCCTGACTTCCCACTGGAGAAACTTGGTGTTCAAACTAAAGAAAAAGCAAGGCTGTACAAGCATTAAATCTGCCTCCTTGGTGTAATACAATGGATACAAGACTGAACTCTTAAATAAGGAGCCTCTGGTTCAAATTTCACATCAACTATAAACTCATTAAGTGGTCTGAGACAAACCATACCCTGTCTGTTCCCACCTGCATTATGGAGGTTAAAATCGTAGCCTATTTTGTACTACATTGGAAGACAACTTGAAATGGTGAACTGTTTTAAAGTATATTTATAATTGTTTTTACTCTATGCTGAGTGTGTTTTATTCTTTGTTATTTATTGTTCGGCACCGTTGGTAGCCGTCCTGAGTCTCTCTTCAGAGGTGAGAAGGACAGGATAGAAATGCTCCTAATAAATATAAATAAATAAATAACTAAATAAATAAATAAAAATATAATGGATGTGAAGCACTTAGAAAACTTGTGGGTTGCTCCTCTGTAGAATCCAGAGAAAGAAGTTACACTCATAGTAGAAGATGTTGATTTATGGAATGTTCTCATCAGGTTCTTTTAAGAGTAAACTTTGAAGCAGTTCTGCAAGCATTCTTTGAGATCAGAGAAGCTAAGTGAATTATTTATAAAAAGACAGGCTGAGTAGACAGGGACAGGGACGCACTTACAGCACGTGAACATGACAAATCTTTCACTAGTTATGACCATGTCTTTTTTTTTATTTCTTAGCCAAGAATGTCATGCCCCTTTGAGTATGATTCTGTGCTCTGGGAAAGAGACATTAAGATTCAATATGTGTATCAGTACAAGACATGAACAACGTTTTAAGATTTTCATAAATAAGCAGAGATCTAGAAAATAAAACAGTTTTCAAGATTGCATTGTTAAAGGCTTTCATAGCTAGAAGCACAGGGTTGCTGTGAGTTTTCTGGGCTATATGGCCATATTCCAGAAGCATTCTCTCCTGACATTTCATCCATATCTATGGCAGGCATCCTTAGAGGTTGTGAGGTCTGTTGGAAACTAGGCAAGTGGGTTTATATATGTGTGGAATGTCCAGGGTGAGAGAAAGAACTCTTAACTGCTTGAGGCCAGTGTGAACGTTGCAACTGGTCACCTTGTCTAGCATTGAATGGCTTTCAGCTTCAAAGCCTTGCTGAAGCTTTCAATATTATTAATGTTCCTACCTAAAATGCTCATGTCAGAAATGTATAGCATCTTATCCTTTTACAACACAATCCAGAGTGGTTTTGATGGATTTTTTATACATTAATATACGTATTGTATCCTGTGTGTTATTGCACTTTTGAGTGCTTTGTGAGCCACCCTGGGTCCCTTCATGGAGATGATGGCAGAATACAAATAAAGTTTTGTTGTTATTTATTATTATTATGTTCCCAGTTAATCTCTCATTCCAACAGAATATGTCCATCCTTAGTTTCACCAACAGAGCCATAATGTTCTCTACTGATATAACAGTCAAGGAAGGAAGATAGGCTTACCTGGCAGATGAAAGCAAATGCTTGTCTTCCAACCCATTTAGAACAATGGCGAAACCTTACAATCAGCTCATTAATGAAATTTAATCCCAAAGAGTTTGCATTGTTCACATAAAATTTTTGTAGTATTGCTACAACCTGTAAAAAAATCAGAAGGAAGGATCAAAGAAATAATAACATTTACTTCAAGAGACATGTTAAACCAGACTCCATGTATAATAAATGTTAAAACAAAAGATCCTACCAGCCTGAAGGAGATCCACCTGACTTCAGAGACTTTATCTGAGCAGAGAGTGAGTGCAATATGCCTTAAATAGTCATATACATCATTGGGATTGTAGAGCTCAAGTATCAAAATGAGTTGCCTAAAGTAAAAGAGAAATAAACATTGATAACATTGCTTTAAGGTTGCTTGCACTACTTTGTTTTCAAAATGTACTTTAGTCCAATGAGTAAAACCTGAATATTATTGATATGAATGCTATGGACGTTGCTTCTGGTACCTCCTCAGTGTTGGCAGCTGTTTCCAGTGCAAACAACAAAAACAGAGGTAAGAAAATAAATTCTTGAACAGTAAAGGTGAACTTGCCACACTAGAAGGCATAAACACCTTTAAATGTCCCCCTCCCCCACAAAAGATTATAATCCTGACCCCAAAGGTACAGATTTCCCCTTGACATTAAGTCTAACTGTGTCCGTCTCTGGTGGGTGGTGCTCATCTCCATTTCTAAGCCAAAGAGCTGGTGTTGTCTGTAGACACCTCCAAGGACATGTGCCCGGCATGACTGCATGGAGCATCGTTACCTTCCCGGCGGAGCAGTACCTATTGATATACTCACATTTGCATGTTTTCAAGCTGCTAGGTTGGCAGAAGCTGAGACTAATAGTGGGAACTCACCTCGCTCCCTGGATTTGAACCATCGACCTTTTGGTCAGCAGGTTCAGCAGCTGCTGCGCAACTGGGGGCTTCCCGCATTAGCATATACTCTTACTAATTATGTGCTCATCATTAATATAATTTCTCTTTCTTTCTCTCTCTTTTGTATTCACATAAATATTCAATTAAAATAGTTTTTTATTATTATTATTAGTTGCCTGCCTTCAAGTCATTTCGAACGTATGCTGTATTATTCTCTCAATGTCATCCAGTGGCTTTTCAGCACAGAAATGAATATGACTAAGAGTAAGAACATTTGCATAATACATTGAATTTATTTGAATTTATTTGTTTCATTTTTATGCCACCTTTCTCCTAGTTTTGGATTGCAAGGTAGTAGACTTGTTTTTTTTAAAAAGCAGCGCATTTACAAAATGACATCAATAAAACTTCAATGAACCTTTACTTAGGGACTCTTACAGAAGGTGTTACAGTTATAAGACGTCAGCAAATGTCATTATTTATTTATTGTGTCAGAAGCAAACCAAAGGTACAATTGAAATGTATTTAAAACCACAAACAAAGTAAAAAAAACTGGCATTATGCTAAATGTCCTTTGGCTAGTACTTGGTCAATTGGGGTGCCTTTTGTGTTGCTATAAGAAGGTCCTCCATTGTGCATGTGGCTGCAAATGTCATTAACAGTCATGGAAGAGAAAATGCATTGCAATTTCATGGTACACCCACTAGATGTCAGAATTATTATGTCCAAAGCCTAGAGATAATATGTTCTTACAGTAGAACATTTTTATATCAGAATACTGGTTAGAACCAAATACAGGCAGTCCCCTAGTTACAGACACGATA
Source organism: Anolis sagrei (assembly GCF_037176765.1). Lineage (NCBI taxonomy): Eukaryota > Metazoa > Chordata > Lepidosauria > Squamata > Anolidae > Anolis > Anolis sagrei. The sequence continues at coordinate 228,176,893 of NC_090024.1, forward strand.
GGTTTTGTAGGTTTCTTCTTAAGTTGAATTTGTATGCAAGTCAGAATAGGTACATTTTTTAAGTGTAACTCCAGTCTATCTATCAATCTTATCAATCTAAATGCTTTGGATAGCATAGGGAAGGGTTAACACCCCCATGGTGTTTGTTTTGCTGTCTGTGTCCCTCTTTGGAAGATTTCACCTCACTTTCTGTCCCTATAATAATTGGATTTTGAAAGAATTGTCTTGGTGTGGAAACAAAGAGAGTGCCATTTTCTTCAAATTTTATTTCTGCCTGTTGTCTCACCCCCAATCTTAACTGTAAGTTATTTGTAAATCTGATATTTGTAGCTTGAGGACTGCCTGGAAGTGTATAAATAATGCTGAAGAGGACCACTCTGGGTGCAGAGGTACATAAGGATGATGGTATTACTAAGATTCCCTTTGGAAGCAAGGTGCCCAAGCAGGAGAAAACAAATTATCTGGCCTCATTTCAGTCATTTGCAGTCCAAAGAGATATGTTTAATTGTTCTGACAGACAATCTACTCCAGAGAGAAGATGATTCTCCTAGATCTGCCAGTAGAGTTGGCATCACTAGTCAGAGTATCCTACTGGATAAACTCTGTGGGGTGAGAGTAAGAGAGACTCTACTTGGGTATTCCACTCCTCTCTATAAAATCAGTTTCAGAGAATAGTATAGGACAGTAATTCCCAACCAATGGCCTGCTGCTAGAGCCCCATTTGCAGTCTCCTCTTTGCAACCCAGCCGTCTGCCATCTGGACCTACAAGGAAGGAAGAATCCAACATCAGGCATAGGGAGGGGGCAAGAATGGCAGTGTTGGATCCTTCCTTCCTTGCCTGGGCTTGAAGCAGCTGCTGCTACCAGAGAACCATTTTCAGGCCCAGGCAGGAGCTGGGTTGCAAGAAGGAGATTGCAAACAGGTCTCTGGCAGCAGCCTCCTCTAGAGCAGGTGAGGAAGGAAGGGTCCAATGCTGAATAAAGGGAGGGATCAGAATTGGTGCTGTTGGATCCTTTACTCCTTAACTGCTTTTGAGGCAAGGAAGGAAGCCCCATTCACAGGCTAGATTGCAAGGAGGAGGAGACAGCTAAGTGAAGGTGGAGAGAGAGCAAAGCTCCAACACTGGTTCCTGGTGAGGTGAGATGGGGTGGGAAGAGACCACCTTTTATGTGCAGGTGGTGGAGAAAAGGGGTGACTGATCTCTATTGCTTATGATCTATCCAACTTCTGCCTCAGTGGTCTCTTAAAGGTTTCGAACCACTGGTATAGGGGGCCTTCAGTTCCGCCCCACTTCCCCTAAGCTATGGGTGGCAAACAGTGCTATATAGATGACTTGGAAATAATAAGTCGTGCTAGTTATAGTTCTGTTTTACTTACTCTGCAAGTTCATAACGAAACCGCCAATTTCTACTGTTATCTGTAACCACGAATTCCTGAAGCTGGTAAAGATATTCCCGTCTTTTGTCAGCATGAAGGAGCTACAAGAGAAAAGTAAGAGGTGTGCATTTTACAATCCCAGTCTGTTATAATTAAAGGAATGTTTAAACAAACAAGCATCTGTCAAACATACAGAGAAAACTTGTTGTCTGTCATTGGTACAATCTGGAAGAGGTCCTAACCCCTGGGCAGGGCCTGGGCGGATGTGGTGGCAAGGCCAGGCTGGAGGCAAGGATTGATCTGCCAAAGACAGTGTCTGTTTGTGATCTCAAGTCCAGTCTGTAATGGGGCACAAAAGTCAGAGGGTTGGCCCAAATTGCAACCCTGCAGCTTGAGTCAAGAGTGATGCCTCGGAAGAAGGCTGCCATGCCTCTCATTGAGTGAGGCTGAACAATGGATGGAGGAGGAGGACGGGCCAGTTGATAGCAAAGTTCAATGGCAGAGATAAGCCTCGATGATGAGATACGCAGGCCCAGCTTGTCTGGGTGAACAATCTGCCTGTCTTGCATTGAGAGGAGATGCAGAAGTGCCGGGAACTGATGATAGCGACCTTTGGAGAAACGTAGAAGGGTTGGATACCAGACTTGTCTTGGCCAGGCTGGTGCTATTACAATGCGGTTTGTGTGAAACATCATGATGTGCTCAAGTCCCTTCAGGATGAGAGGGATTGGAGGGAAGATGTACAAGAATGTTCCCATCCATTCCTGGAGAAAGACATCCCCAAGGCATCTGAGTGCCTCAAATGGTGTCGATCTCACACCATACTGTGAGAGGTGAGCATTCGCCTTGGAGGCAAAGAAGTCTGTCTACAGCCATCCCCATTGGTCAAAGACGTGGTGCAACTGGTCCAGGTTGAACCTCCACTTGTGGGAGGTCTTCAAAGACCTGCTGAGCTTGCCAGTGAGGGCATTCTAGATCCCAGGCAGGTGTAGAGCCATCAGGAAAATCCCGTGCTCAATGCATCTGTATCCTGTGCCTGTCTGCTGATAAAGTACATCAAGATGGTGTTGTCTGTCAGTATCTGAACCAGCTTGTGCAGGATCAGTTGAGAGAAAGCACGGAGGGCTCTCAAGATCACTAGTAGTTCAAGATAATTGATATGGTGTTTCTTTTCTTTTGTGGAGAAGAGGTCTTCAACTGTTAAGTCTCTGTAGTGAGTTCGCTATCCATAGGTAGAGGGGTCTGTTGTGATAGTGTCCACTGGTTGCAGATTATGGAAGGGGACCCCTTGGGAAAAGTTAATGAATCAGGTCCAACAGTCCAGCAGTCAAAGTACTGGTCTCAGCATGATGATGAACCAGGTGTTGTGAAGTAGGAGAGGGTTGAAGTGGTAAATAATATAATACAGGGTTAGTCAAAATGCATAGACCAATAAGCCATTCAATTGAATGGCTTATTGGCCTATGCATTTTGACTAACCCTGTATAATAAGTGATCACCTTCCCACTGGGTCTGCTGTGTATTTCGCCATCTGTATCTGGTGGTGGGCCAAGGAAGTAGCTTCTTGTTGTAGTGTAAAAAGCACTGCTCGGCCCTCTTCCGAGAGTGTGGAAAGGCTGTGCCTTTTCCCATAGTAACTGCTGATATGTGCCCATACAGGCACCATATTTGGAGATTCTTGTCAGTAGGGAAGCTTCCAAGTAGAGTTTCCACCCAACAGAGTCAAACTTCTTTCCTTCCCTGTCTGCCAATGTCGAGTTTTGCTTGCCTGAAGACTGGGAGGCCTTGACGACTACTGAGTTCAGGTTGGGGTGTTGAGCTAGCCAACTGTGATCTTCATCATTGGTTTAGTACCAGGTTTCAATCTTTTCAAAGTTGGAGGTATGGAGGATGGGATCTTCCAGGATGCCTGGATAACTCCCAGTAGATATGGCAGGAAAGGAAGTGGTGTGGCCAGTGGGACTTCGGCCTGGGCCCTCTTGAAGACCAGGTTGTTCACCTAGCCTTTACCTTTAAAGAAATATTAGCAAGCAAAGAAGAAATATGAACAACTGTTACCTTAAGGAAGTCATAAAGATGTTTAAGGATTCCAATGCGCACTTCATCCAGATCTTTTAAGAAGCCATTGAAAATAGGCACCAGATCTGCTGCTGTTAGCTGATCTCCCAAGATGACAGCTAGCTCATGAATGGAGAAAGCAAGGGTCCGTCGCACCTTCCACTGTAAAGTTAATATAAAACAAATTAATGCTTTGAGGTAAACATTACAAAAGCAAATCCAAAAATATTTAAACAAATCTTTCATAACACTGGATTTTAGAACAAACATTCATTGTTAATTTGTTGTGGAAATGGAATTGTTCTAAAAACCACATACTCATCACACGATATGGACACCTGAATAACATATGATGTGAACCAACCCTTGACTCCTTTGTACTTTACCTGTACATCAGATGCCAATGTTTCATATGTGTCTTTCAAACAGTGCCAATTCTGCCGGCCCAATGTTAAGGCTACTCCAGGAAGACTGTATGCACAGTGCTTTGCGATTTCTGTATCAACAGTCTGTGCACGAGCAGGGTCTGTCATAGATAAGTATTGGTCCAATAAAGGCTGTGGTATAATATCCTGGAGATGGAAAAAATAGTAAATTATTGATAATAATAAATTAAACAAGAGGAAGAATATACAAGCACTGAAAGACAGCTGTTCAAGTATAGCATTCTATCGCCCTCTCCAGATGGCAATGGAAGAATGGGAAAAAAACACAATACAGAATAGCAACAGCAACAGAATGTCCAAGAAGACAGACACCATCAGTTCTGCCTTAAAGAACAGCTATCTTCCCCCCCCCCCCCCCCCCCCAGTATTTTAAGAAGGTCACTTTATCACAAGCTTGGTGAACAAGACAAATATGAAGGTAGAGTGGTTCTTCTAACCATAAATATTCATTCTGGGATGGCAAAAGAAGCAATCGACCACTATCAGTTTTATCTCCACGTGCTAGCCCAAGTAGATACATTTGTTTGATCTGTTAATACATCTCATCTTATAAGTCAGTTTTATTATCTAGCCCCAACCTATTTCTATGTGCAACTAACTCCTCAAAAATTTGTTTCAGCACCATCAAATTATTGTTGTTTTTACTGCTTCTGCTGCTATATTAGCAGTCATTGTTGTATGGGTGTGAATTGCTCCTTCTGCCATCACAGAATGAGTACTTATGATACGTATGACCCCTTCTACATTGCCATATAATCCAAAATATCAAGGCAGATAATCTACATAATCTTTGAACTGGATTATCTGAGTCTACACTGCCAGATAATCCCATTCAAGGTAGATAACTTGAATTTAATACAGCTCTGTAGAAGAGGCCTCTAACCTCTAATTCTCAGGTTGGCACAAAGGAGCAATTCATGATAATTGGGCTTTATTCAAGGGCAGAAACTGAGTAGGATTTCAAGACTACTACATTTTAAACTCCTGAAAACACTGCTTGAATCACTGCTTTGCCAAATGCAGCCTCTTCTGATGTATACCTATCGAATTTATAATGTTAAATGAATGCAATTGGTTCCTTCCACCATGCTGCAACACATACATCTTATAAAAATGTTGACACATCATAGGTTATACTCATAGCCATTGATCTTGTTGAATGTGCTTGGCTTATTTTCATAGTCATCACTGGAAAATACAAGCCTTAATCCATCACTGTTTCTGATGTTCTCTCAAATTTTCTCAGAATAAATGAGATAAACAAAGTTTCAGTCTGTCTAAACTGGGACATTCTTTTCATATATACTCTAATCTCTCTCATTTTACATTTAGTGCATACCACCTCCTCTCACTCAGAAATTTGGCAACAAATGGCCTAATTAGTCATTAGTAAAAAAAAAACCCAAAAGCCTGAGCCAATATCTACAAGTCCCTCCACCAATGAAACAAAACTGGCATTGTGTTACTGTGAGTTTTCCAGGTTGTTTCTGGCCATGAAAGCCTTCGGCAACACATAAAACGGGTATTCCTCTGCAGAAGGCTGAAGACACTGAAAACCAATTGCCACCATTCATTGAGTGACAAAGGGACATGGAGAGATTGTGTCTGGTGGTTATTAAGTAGGAGACGCAGATCTAATTATGCACCTGTGCATGGAAACAGCTACTAACAAATCTCTCATTCACTCTTTTGTAGATTAGGTGCTTTCAACCCTTTTTTTTTCCATGAATACCAGTACTTTTCAGTGTTTGTGATTTCCTAACATTGGAATGGCTATAATGTATTCTGCTGAATGCAGAAAGCCTGGACCGCAATATGTGAGTCTTTCCTTCACTACTCTTACCTCTGTGATGTAGCATGTGAACAAAGGGTGGGGGGAGGGATATTTTTACTATAGATTACTTTTAGCTTTCAGAAGCATTTCAGTTATGAACAAGATCCAATCAGAGAAATCTCTCTGAAAAAGATTATATATGAAATCATATTATGCAAAATGTCCTGGAACAAAACCCTTGCGTAATATGTGGGCCGATTGTTCAGAAATAATTAACAAGCTATCAGCATCTCAACATTTTGTTTACACAGATTATTCCAAGAATACAATCTGATTTAGGACTGGGTCATATATTATCTTCTGAAACCAGTGTAACAGTCAGTAAGATACTTCTCTTTCCAAGTAGCAAGTAGCTTTACTCCAAGCCAAATATTATGTTCAGGATTTCCCATTATGCACCCCACACTGAGTGTGTATGTACATATGTGTGTGTGTGTGTGTGTGTCAGGAGCAACCAGAGAAACTGCAAGTCGCTCAAATGAGTAAATATAATATTGTAAGGAATGAGAGTCAGAAAGAAAGACAACATCAGTGTATGACCTAGAATCCTACACATTTAGAACCAAATTTACAAAGTAATGTCCCATGAGGCTTTTTATCTCTTATACGTGGTAGCTGATTAAAACATGTAAGTTCAGATTCTGACACCCAAGTTACCAAGACTGTTTCCATTATGAAAACTGAACTTCCCTCTACTATATTAACAAATGTTTAAAACAACCTGTAATTTTGATTTATCCTCTTCCAGAAGTGGTTCATTCTCATCAGCCTCTAAAACTTTGCTGGTCCCATTCTGTTGCTCTTCTAACTCCTGCAAAAAAATATGAGAAGCACTATAAATAATTAAAATGCAAGACAATACAAATGTTGTTTATTCATTCAGTGACCTCATGGACCAGCCCACGCCAGAGCTCCCTATCAGCCGTCACCACCCCCAGCTCCTTCAAGGTCAATCCAGTCAAATCAACGATGCCATCCATCCATCTTGCCTTTGGTCAGCCCCTCTTCCTTTTTCCTTCCACTTTCCCCAGCATCATTGTCTTCTCTAAGCTTTCCTTTCTTCTCATGATGTGGCCAAAGTACTTAATCTTGGCCTCTATTATCCTTCCCTCCAATGAGCAGTCCGGCTTTATTTCCTGAAGTATGGACTGGTTGGATCTTCTTGTGGTCCAAGGCACTCTCAGAACTTTCCTCCAACACCACAGTTCAAAAGCATCTGTCTTCCTTCGCTCAGCCTCCCCTATGGTCCAGCTCTCACATCCGTAGGTGACTATGGGGAATACCATGGCTTTAACTATGTGGATCTTTGTTGCCAGTGTGACGTCTCTACTCTACACTATTTTATCGAGATTGGAACAAATGTATTAGTAAGAAATGCATTCAATCTTTGTAAAAATGCAGGCCAGGTTACATCAGGCATTTATCCATATTTGAAGCTTAAAATACCTTATACAGAAGCTTATGGAAGTTCAAAATATCTGTTAAGGCCAATGCATATCAGGGTTGATATCACACCCAGATGGCTTATTGCTACTGTTACTGAATAAATGTGAATCTCCTAAGAAACATTTGCAGAAAATATTACTTGAGTCTAAAGTTGAGCATGTTGGCTTACTCTTATATTTAAAATATAATCTTTTCCCCAGATTATGTTCTTAAACAGATATGGTATTGGCTAATTCATTTTTAATTACTATCAGCATGACCAGCTTCAGATGTGCTAGTCTGCACCCACAGTATAATGATTCTACATTCCAATTTTAAGAAAACATTGACAAAGTAGTCCAATATTTGCTCAGGGAAAACCAATTCACCAATATATGCCGTATTTGCTTTGGCTCATCTAGCAGAAAATTTTGAATTTTATTTATTCTTCTATGCAATCCATTACCATCACTCTGCTTTTCATTTTTCCTTAAACCACCGAGGGAGTCATTCTCAGTGGTCAATTGTACTTTTCGAACTCCCTCCTCATTGGAATTTGCCAGTCTAAGCATTTACTGGAAGTACTACAAAGTCTTGGTATTTGGCTGGATTTCATAGGCTGGGGTTCAGACAGCACTGGGTATAATTTCGCAACCCTTCATAGTTACAGTGTGGTTTCTTTTTTTCTTTGATTCATATTTTCAGGGTAAAGGTAAAGGTTAAAGGTTTTCCCTGACGTTAAGGCTAGTCGTGTCCAACTCTCAGGGGTGGTACTCATCTCCATTTCTAAGATGAAGAGCCGGCATTGCCTGTAGACACCTCCAAGGTCATGTGGCCAGCATGACTGCATGGAGTGCCGTTACCTTCCCACCAAGGTGGTACCTATTGATCTACACACATTTGCATGTTTTCGAACTGCTATGTTGGCAGAAGCTGGACCTAACAGAGGGAGTTCACCTCACTCCCTGGATTTGAACCGCCAACCTTTCGGTCAGCAAGTTCTGCAGCTCAGCGGTTTAACCCGCTGCGCTATCAAGGGCCTATTTTCAGGGTAGCAGACTAAAAATAAAAATAAACAAATAGAAGCCTTAGTTGTGCAAAATGAACAGCCAGCAAATGTTAGTGTCAATCCATTGAGGAAAGCATACTTACCACATTTTTAATCACAGTTGGAGTTGATGGATTAATCACTTCCTCCTGGCTTGGTAATGAAGACAGATTGCTCTCATTCACTGTACTTGTTTCAAGGTCCAAAATGGCTGCATCTTCCTTGGGGTCACCATTAACTTCTTCATTCTGTTTGACGGCATAGTCGCTGACTGAATCCAGATGAGCAGCTCTGAGTGCAGCAGATAACACTTGGACCTGAGCTAATTAGATGGAACAAATCTCACTGAATTAGTTTTCATGCATTTCCTTTTCAGCTTCATAACAATATTTGGCTACATTACCATCTTTAAAAAGAAAAACACGAACAGATAACTTTATCATGTATTGTGAAACAACATTTCTACAGTTCTTCCTTCAAAAGGGCATTAGAAAAATTAACTAAGGATAACATGATTGGTATTAGCCACGATGACAACACTATAGTACTAGATGCAGCTTTTCTCTTTTTAAAAAACAGTAACTTATGGATTGGTAAAGGATGAAATTCAGTAAAGACTTAATTAAATTCAACACTTAGGACTATAGAAATACAAAGTCCACAAATCAAGGGAGAAAAAGCCAATGTGCCGTTTATAGCACAGTACTACTTGAACATTTCTACTCTTTTTCTCACTTGCATTATTTCTTATATGTTACTTCTCATAGCTTATACATCCGTATTTGGTTATTACTCAGCTTTATACCTAGTCATGTCCAACTCTGGAGTGTGGTACTCATCTCCATTTCTAAGCTGAAGAGTTGGCATTGTTCGTAGATACCTCCAAGATCATGTGGCCAGCATGACTGCATGAAGCGCTGTTACCTTCCCACCAAGGCAGTACTTAGATGAGCTGTTTTCCAATCAAATTATCTACTAGGATAATGTGCCTCAAAGGGATGCTACCTGGAGTAATGGCAGTGGTTGCTGGTCCCTGCAAGTTCCCAGGAAACGGAGCAACTGTACTCAATGGGCCCAAAGTTAGTGCCCAGTTGGAAAAAAAGTTGTTCTCACAATAGATAGCCTGAAAAGTACTGTACTAGGAAACTGGTGACTAAGACTGTAAGTCCATTATTGAATATGACAAGATTTATTTCTAAAATAAATACATTCAGGAGTCAATGCATTTGAGTCCAAGATTTATTTAGTCTCACTTAGGTAAACTACGCTTGACTTTTGAAGATACATATATGATATCAAGGGCCTTGAGATCAACTCTGAAAAGTCGCAAAGGTAAAGATTTTCCCTGACATTACGTTTAGTCAAGTTTAGTCAACTGGGGGGTAGTGCTCATCTCCATTTCCAAGTTGAAGAGCCGGCATTGTCCGTAGACTCCTCCAAGGTCATGTGGCCAGCTTGACTGCATGGAGTGCCATTACCTTCCCGGAAAAGCTGTACCTTTTGATCTACATTTGCATGTTTTTAAACTGCTAGGTTGGCAGAAGCTGTGGCTAACAGCAGGAGCTCACCCCGCTCCCTTGATTGGAACAGCCAACGTTTTGGTTTAACGTTGGGATAATTCAGGGCATATGCAGTTTTCAGGCAAGGGGATGGGGTGCAGTTGACATCTTTACCAGCATCAGCTTTGCTGTCTATCTCCCATCCAGAACAGTTTACGCAATAAGAGTCAACTGATGTTTGAGAAATACATTTCCTAAATATCAGTTTTAGAACAACACAAGTTTATTGCTGTCCACCTGGACAGATGACTTGTAAAAACTGTAATACATGGAGAAGGACGTCTCTTACCTTGAACATCTGGGTCATCCATATGCTCCTGCAAACTCTGCAGAACTTTTTTAATCTCACTGCTGGCCACACAGTTATTGCACAGAACTTCTGACATTGAGCAGCTCCCTTCATGTATCTCAGTTTTGCACTGAAGCAGCTCCAAATCCTGGCTAATGTCAGGAAGAGGTGGACGCCAGTATAAGAAAGTATTAAACACATCATCAGCAGACTGGACTCCTGAGTTCATTCCCTGATAACTGTTGACTTCACAGTCTTTAATATCTTTAGTCACAAAAGGACCAGCATTGTGACTCTGGTTGAATATAATTTGATTAATTCCAAAATTAACACGTCCGGATGAACTTTCTTCTTGTGCACCTGAACTTGATGCAGTGCAGTTAACAGAAGACTTCTCTGTCAATGTTTCCAATTTATTTTCTGTTGGCTCCTCAGAACTGAAAAGAAAATTGAAGTGTAACAAATTTCGTAAATATTACTCTATTAAACAAAGGCTCTTGCAATTTATTGTTGGAAGACTTTCATGGCCAGAATCACTGGATTGTTGTAGGTTTTTTGGGCTATATGATCATGTTTTAGAAGCAATCTCTCCTGACGTTTCGCCTGCATCTATGGCAGGCATCCTCAGAGGATGCGGAAAAAGAACAGCAAAAAGAAGAAACAAATAATGACAGAATCACTCAGATTCCAAGTAGAAAAACATTACACGTAGATCAAAGTAGCAGGTTATCTCTTCCAAGACTGAAACTGTCTCATTAGATCACTTGTTAAAATTTTAATTGTATGCAAATGAGCAGATGGTGATGGGAAAAGAGGAAAATTCACATTAAAAAATCTATCCATGGTCACTTTTCAAAAGTGATCTGAAATGTACAATTTACTAAGCAGTAAACGTTTTGCTTCACATTTCTGAAGTAACTGCTTTGACAAAGATATTTATCTCAAGGTAAACATCTACTCACTTCTCACCACATGCTTATCTGATCTTATGAGCAATAAATGTGGTCTGAAATTAGCTATAGTATGTTCTTACACATTTTGATGATTATTTATATAGTTCATGGTAATCCTATTTTATTTCATTACACAAGTTATAAGCATCAATGTATTGAAAGTACAACCAATAAAGCTAAAATCTCTGATCTGTAAAACCTACAGAAGACAATCTATTAACAGTTTATTTTCAGTTTTCAACCTTGCACAAAAAAGCAGAATTTGGGGTTCAAGATACCCCTTTAAATCTTTATTGCCAAATCATCATACCTAGATGACACGCTGTTTGCATTTTTGGCAGCTGGACATGGACTGGAAGGTCGGATACTGAGCGTCCCATCCTCTCGAATATAAAGGCCAGCACTGGAAGGGTTTGCAAAAGTAGAAATAAATGGTCCAAGTGACTGGAAAGCAGCTTGACGTACCTAGAATATTCAAAAATTAAGAAGACACCTTCAATCTGACTTTGATGGAACACATTTTTTTTTTTGGATTAATCAGGAAACCAACATTCAATGTTACGTTCCTAATTTCCAGCAAGAGCAGATGTCGTCCCATAATTTGATACCATTAATGAGTAAGATTATAAACATTCCATGAATCTGAACCAACAGAACAAAGTCAAATAGTGTCTTAAGATATTTCGCTGTAAATCTATCACTATCGTGGCAATGGAAATTATACAAGCCTGTTTCTTTCTTTAGGAGTGGGGAAACTAATACGAAACTTGAAAAGTGATCCTCTTGATTCAGTCCTTGGATACTCTTTAAATATGCACCCAGCACTTGTAAAGCAGACAGTTGCTCATCTATTTAAAATCCAGGGACCAAGAAGGAATGCTGTCCCAGATGCTCATGCAGAATGTAGCTTGAGGTACATCGCTTTATTTTATTCATTTGCTGACAATCCAAAAAGAAATGAACTAGAATTCATAGAATCATAGAATCGTAAAGTTGGAAGAGACCTCATGGGCCATCCAGTCCAACCCAATTCTACCAAGAAGCCGGAAAATCACATTCAAATCACCCCCGACAGATGGCCATCCAGCCTCTGTTTAATAGCCTCCAAAGGAGGAGCCTCAGCCGCACTCCAGGGCAGAGAGTTCTACTGCTGAACAGCTCTCACAGTCAGGAAGTTCTTCCTCATGTTCAGGTGGAATCTCCTTTCTTGTAGTTTGAAGCCATTGTTCCATGTCTTAGTCTCCAGGGCAGCACAAAACAAGCTTGCTCCTTCCTCTGTATAACTTCCTCTCACATACTTATACATGGCTATCATGTCTCCTCTCAGCCTTCTCTTCTTCACGCTAAACATGCCCAGCTCTTTAAGCCGCTCCTCACAGGGCTTGTTCTCCAGACCCTTGATCATTTTAGTCGCCCTCCTCTGGACACATTCCAGCTTGTCAATATCTCTCTTGAATTGTGGTGCCCAGAATTTGACACAATATTCCAGGTATTTATTTATTTGGAGTGCTTCTACCCCGCCCTTCTCAACCTCCTCTCAGCCTTCTCTTCTTCAGGCTAAACATGCCCAGCTCTTTAAGCTGTTCCTCACAGGGCTTGTTCTCCAGACCCTTGATCATTTTAGTCGCCCTCCTCTGGACAAATTCCAGATATATCTCTTAAATATATCTCTTAAATTGTGGTGCCTAGAATTGGACACAGTATTCCAAGTGTGGTCAAACCAAGGCAGAATAGAGGGATAGCATGATTTCCCTAGATCTAGCACTATACTCCTAATTCAGAGTAATTCAGTAAGCATATCTAACAATTCACTATTGGGGAGAATGGATCATGACCTGTTAGGATCACTGAGCATTAGGGCATATAGATCGTGAACTGTTAGGATCACAATCTAATTGGAATAGCGGAGTTTGTTTGGTAATGATGACTGCTGGGAATGCATATATTTTGTTTCTGTTTGATGTTTTCAGCAGATAATGATGCAAGCAGACTTCTTTTAAAGAGAACAAGTTTTGTTTACTGATAACTTCATGTATTTAAAGATACAGGCATATTTCTTGTCAAGGGTTACAAATCTTTGGAGCATGCAAGCAATCAGTGTGTATGTGTGTGTGTCAACTGTAAAATAAGATGCATGAAGCTCATTGGTCAGGCAATGCCCGGGGTGATGGCTGAGCCTAGAACTTTTGGATACTGTTGCATTTTTGTTCAGGCTCAAGATATGCATGTGCAGAGAGATGAAGAAAGAATCAGAGAGAGACAAACTGATTTATTTCTTGGCTGCTGAAACAAGGTCTCTCATAAGGACAAAGAAATACCATTTTAAATCTCTCTAAAAAGACATTTAGTGAGTTGATGCAACTGATCATATTGTACATATGTTGTTCTGAATTAAGAAGAGTAAACTACTTATTCTTTATTTTTTACCTGCGTGGCATATTTTCTTTCTTTAGCAAGACAGTGTGTGGGCTGATACTACGTGAAGTACACGTGGTTCATTTTACATTACGCCACAAAAACTTCAATAACGTTTCAAAGAGTTTGTATGTTGAACTCATAATCTTTAACAGTTTCTTCACAAACTATGTTGCCTTATGCAGCTCTCATTAATAAGAGTTTACTTCCAAATAGAAACTGTTGAGGTTTGTGTTTTTTAACTTCCTAACATGAGCTTCAGCACTCTGACAAACTTCTATACTCAAGCTGATTCAAGGCTCAACACATTTCTCTAATGGTCATTCCTCAACTGACATTCCCTAACTGTCATCCTGTTTAAACCTGAACATTCTACACTGTCACTGAGTCGGTCACATGACCTGCAGCCCCTCCCAATGCTTTTAAGTATATAGAGATAAGGAAACTGCAAATCAAATAAGACATATACTTTGTTTTATAATGTGTCATTTTATAACCTAAACAAACATCATATAGAGGATGTTTTCCTCAACATTCACAGAAAAGTTTATGTGTCTACATTTGAAAGGGAGCCAATTAAGAAATGACATACACATAATATTTTCCTACATTTGTTCAAGATTACAGCAATAATTAATCAGACTACCATGGCTGTATGTATCACAGATTCTGCCATATCACTTGCAGTAAACAAACCCCTTGGTGGTGCAGCGGGTTAAACCGGTGAGCAATTCAGAATTTGAGGGTGCAAGTATGCAAAGTGTGCACATGTTCACAAATGGGCGGTGCCTAAACAGTTACAGAACACAGATATAATTTTCTTTGATCATTAATAGATGGGAAATAATGATACGTCTTCTAATTTATTTTGCTGCAGTTTTTGCTCTGATTTATCAAAACAAATTGGAGGAGCTCAGCACAGAAACTGAAGAAATGTGAAAGCCCTTGGTATTTGTAATTTATAAAAGGTAAAGGTTTCCACTTGACAGAGTTGTGTCCGACTCTGGGAGGTGGTACTCATCTCCATTTCTAAACCAAAGACCTGGCGTTGTCCATAGAAACCTCCAAGGTCAAGTGGCCGGCGTGACTGCATGGAGCGTTGCTACCTTCCCAGTAGAGCGGTACCTATTGATCTACTCACATTTGCATGTTTTCATACTGCTAGGTTGGCAGAAGCTGGAGGGAGCTCACCCCACTTCCCGGGTTCGAACCACCAATCTTTCAGGCAGCTTGTACGCAGCTCAGCGGTTTAACCCGCTGTACCACCAATGAGTCCTTATAATTTAATAGATCCATAATATACATGACATTTTAAAAATATAACAGGACACTTCCCTTGTTCTGCAATCTAAATGTTAACATGTTGGTAAAAATAGAAAAAGGTGATGGCAATGTCATGAAGCAACAAAAAGAAAAAAAATAAATGTTTATGTCAATTGCACATACTTAGGTGCAATTACAGAATGGCATTACGTCAAGGGATGTGAGTCTACAGACATAGAGATGTTGCATCAGAGCCATAAATGTTTACAACAGAACAAAAGTCAAAATTTAAAAATGTCATACTCATTCTTTTCACCAAAGTAAAAGGAGAAACACTAACAATGTTTTACAGCTTAACAACATTACTCTTTGGGGGCAGAATCTCCAGCCAACATGATAGACCATGCTGGCTGGGTAAATCTGAAATATTTAGTTCAAAAAAAAACCTAACTTTGCCAAACACCTTTGATAAGAATGTAATGCCATAAGAATGCCAATTATTATTATTCTGTTCTGACAAGTGGTCACAGCACCAGACATTGACTAATTAAGGTTGCTGCCATGTATAATCAATATGAAACAGAATTTTAATTATATGTAAATGAGTATATGGTGATGGAGGAAAAATCACATTAAAAATTCTATCCATTAATAGTTGCCAGTTTTGGGTCATAGTCCTTTGAATTTGCCTCCCTGAATCAAAGGACAGATCAGTTTTTAATTGTATAAATGGTAATGCAAGATTAACAAATACACCCCACTTACCCATCTGCATGGGTCACTGATGAGGTTGATAAAGAGGGGAGACAACTTGGTCCTCCGAACTTCAGGCGAAATGGTGTAAGAAACAGCCATAAAGCATTCGGCACAGGCTTTCCGCATGCCCCAAACACTGTCAGAGCAGAGCTCAAAAAACTTTGGAATCTGCCACAATAAAGACAAAATGTCACAAGTCAAGGAGTTCTTAAAATAGCCTTTTTACTAGGTTGCTGTGAGTTTTCTGGGCTGTATGGCCATGTTCCAGAAACATTCCCTCCTGATGTATTGTCGAAGGCTTTCATGGCTGGAATCACTGGGTTACTGTAAGTTTTCAGGCTGTATGGCCATGTTCCAGAAGCATTCTCTCCTGACGTTTTGCCCGCAGGCATCCTCAGATGTTGTGAGGTCTGCTGGAAACTAGGCAAGTGAGGTTTATATATCTGTGGAATGTCCAAGGTGGGAGAAAGAAGACTTGACTGCATGAGGCAAGTGTGAATGTCGCAATTGGCCATTTCAATTAGAATTTAATGGCCTTGTAGCTTCAAAGCCCAGCTGATTGCTGTCTGGGGGAATCCTTTGTTGGGAAGTGCTAGCAGGCTCTGATTGTTCCCTGTCTAGAATTCCCCAGTTTTTTAGTGTTGTTCTTTCTTTACTGTCTTGATTTTAGAGTATTTTTTTAATACTGGTAGCCAGATTTTGTTCATTTTCATGGTTTCCTCCTTTCTGTCGAAATTGTCTACATGCTTGTGGATTTCAATGGTAATGCAGACCAATATTTTAAAGTCATTTTTCCCAAACAATTATTAAAGGACTGGGGTAAAGAATATTTTTTTCAAAATCTCCACTTGGTTAGTAGTTTTTTAATGAAGAGCAGCAAATGATACCTAACAATTAAACAGCAAATAAATACAAATATTAGTATCAGCGACATTTTGGCTACACAGGATATGCTTGTGTTTCAAACTTCTAAGTAAATGCACATCTTCTAGCAGAAAGCTACATAAGTTGTCTGGGACTGCCAATCTGATTTATTTCAGTGTATATAACGAGAAGCTGGCAGCAGGGTCAGATAACTTCAAAAATATTCATGTCCTTTCAGCAAGGCTCAAAGAAGGAAAGTTAACACCAAAGGATTACCCTTGCAAAATGAAGTTATCAATTGCAGTCACCACCGTAGACAGCTAAAGATCAAGCATGACTGAAGTTTTAGCTAGAGGGAAAAAAGGACATTCGGATGAATTTCTGGGATTTTCATTTTACATGTCTCTGGGAGAAAAAGAGAGAGAAAGTACTCAATTGAGCAAACATCTAGTTCTGGGGTGTTCCTATAAAATACTGAATTATTTCTTTTTTAAATGCCAGTTACATAGTGTCCTATCACTCGCTCTTACCAATCTAATCTCTTGTATTCACAAGTCACACAGATCAGGACTTTCTAATCTGAACCCTTTATGGTACACAATTAAAGAGCATGTATTGCTGAACTCTTCCCTTTCTTCAAAGATTAGATTTCACCTAATTCCATGTCACTATAGTACAGGCATGAGCAAACTTGGGCCCTCCAGGTGTTTTGAACATCAACTCCCACAATTTCTAACAGCCTCGGCCCCTTCCTTTTCCCGCTCAGGAAAACTGTAGACATAGGGTTGTTGTAGGGTTTTTTTGGGCTATATGGCCATGGTCTAGAGGCATTCTCTCCTGACGTTTCACCTGCATCTATGGCAAGCATCCTCAGAGGTAGTGAGGATCGTCAGGAGAGAATGCCTCTAGACCATGGCCATATAGCCCAAAAAAACCTACAACAACCCAGTGATTCCAGCCATGAAAGCCTTCGACAATACACTGTAGACATAGACTGACAGATTTCTCTAACAGTAGAGGAACTGCGGATTGTCCAGCTATGACAAGTCAGTTTTGACAGAATACTGGTATATATTATTAATTGTATATATTATCCAGCAGACCTCTGTAGGATAAAACATTCCAACAATAGCTTTTTCCTTTCCCAAAAGGTGTCCCCTTTTATTTCAGATTTACATATTTTTTCCTGCTTTATATGAAATGCAATAGTATACAATCCTTTGAAATACTTTTGTCTCCAGGACCTCTGATTTGTGTGTTCCAGATGCCAACATACCAAATTATTTTCTGTGGCCTCTTGCCCAACAGCACTGCAAATATCTCCAAAGTTCGCTGCACAAACCTAAAGTCAAAAAAGAGAGTAGGTGAGAGGGATTGGTTGTTTTGGGAACATTTGAGCTAATTTATCACTTTCAATTTCTTTCTTTATACATATATTGATTTAATCACAGTTCTTAACAAAATAAAGATTTAAATCTGCTGTTTCACCATAGAATAATAGGATGACAAGACAACAGAACGTGGTTGTCTATATATATTTACTAGCCATCCCCTGCCACACGTTGCTGTGTCCCTGTCTGTGTATATGTGTTTTGTGTGTATATATATGCATTTATGTGTGTGTATATATTTGTGTATATATGTTTGTTTGTTTGTGTATACATGTGTTGTAATGTATTTTTTTTTGTTTTTTTGGCTTTTAATGTCTCTTCTGCTGTGTTTTTCAGAGTTTTAATGAGTGATGGTCACTCGTTGGCATGATATGTGTATTGTGTCCAAATTTGGTGTCAATTCATCTAGTGGTTTTTGAGTTATGTTAATCCCACAAACAAACATTACATTTTTATTTATATAGATTTTTATTTACTGCATTTGTACCCCACCTTTCTCACCCGAAGGGGATTCAGGGCGCCTTACAATAGGCAACAATTTGATAACTTATCAAACAACAGAAAATAAAAGAACATTCATATTAAAAACATAAAATTAAAAAACCATATAAACATTAAAACCAATTGTTAAAAACCATGCAATCAGTAATGGAAGTCAAGGCCATTCCAGTCATGATTGCACCAATTGCACTACATTTCTACCCAAAGGCTTGGTCCCAGAGCCATGTCTTCAATTTCTTTCTAATGGTCAGGAGGGAGGGTGCTGACCTGATTTCACTGGGAAGAGATTTCCATAGCTGAGGGGTCACCACTGAGAAGGCCAATTACCTTGTCCCCACCAACCGTGCCTGCAAAGGAGGTGGGACACAGAGTAGGGCTTCCCCAGGTGATCTTAATATCTGAGATTGTTCATAGGAGGAGATACGTTTGGACAGATATGCTGGACCAGAACCATTAGGGCTTTATAGGCTAAAACCAGCACTTTGAATTGTGCTTGGTAGCAGATAGGCAGCCAGTGGAGCTGACGTAACAGCGGGGTTGAATGCTCCCTGTACGCCACTTCGGTGAGCAACCTAGTACATTCCCAACTAGAAAATATACTATTGGTATATTTCCTATACACAGGTTTTATTAGCCATAACAAGACTATATAAATGCTACTTGATCTGTTATTTGAATATTTTCATGGACAGAGGTATCTGCTCCACTTATTTCATGCAGAATGTGAGACAAATAGGAAAACACTGATAGAGAAATATATATGATTCTCTGATCCAAGCTTCTTATTCAAAAGAAAACTCAGGTATATGATAAAATGCCAAGTGTATATTGAACTGTTTTGGTAAACCATCAATGATATCTGGCTTATTCTGTTGCCCCTGGTCACACCGCAGAAAAACTATGTAGTAACTCAAGATATACGGCAAGATATCACCTCTAAATGAAAGAGAAGACCCTATGTTTGGTTAAAGAGAGTTCAAATTTGAAAAACTCACCTTCCGAACTTGAAAAAGCTTCCCGTCACTACAGAGCTCACAGAAACGAGAAAGAAGCAGGCGTTCAACAGTCGATTTGTTGACAATTGAAGACATTTTGCATATTATCTATTGAGGGAAAGAGTTATGACTTCTTTACTTCCATGTTAAGTTTTCCCTTGAAAACACTCAAATCCGCTATAAATATATTCCGCTCCCTTTCAAAGCTATACAAGTTGAACAAGTATCACACATTATTTGGATAGTGAATTTTACAGATTAACTATGCAAAAGTGTTTCCTGGATCTGGATTCTCCTGGAATAAAGGAGTGATCGAATGACCAGAGCAGGACAATCAGGGATCACATTATAGATTACAGACATAGAATAAACTGGGTTGTTGTAGGTTTTGTGGGCTCTGTGGCCATGTTCTAGAATCATTCTCTCCTGATGTTTCATCTACATCTATGGCAGGCATCCTCAGAGGTTGTGAAGTCACACCCCCAGAATTGGATCCGACTAGACTTAATGTCAGGGGAAATCTTTACCTTTAGTTATTTGAAAGAAAACATTATTGCTCAGAGGACTCCAACTTTGTGAAAAAATGCCAAGAAAAAATTGGGGACATTATCCAATGGAATTGGATTTTAATGGAATTGTCAGTTTTTTAAAAAGACATCTGGCATTCCAATGCTATTTTGGAAGCTGGCCTAAGCAATTCCCAAACGGAATACTGCAACGTAGCTGTTAAAGTCATTTTATGGATGAAGTGTCAGGCCTCCACACTGAAATGAAACCATAAACGTTCAGATTTTGCAGTGACACAAATTATTTCTTGAAAATGAACTGAAGAACTCATAGCATTTGAAAATTAAAACTATTCATAATCTGCATTTTACTACCTAAAACTGACAAAAAAGAATGAAATATTTTATCTACTTTTCTAGACATTTATGTAAGGGGAAAACATAGCTTTATGATAGTACCATTAAGAAAAGTTGCCAGATTATAGTCCACTGAAATTGAATGTGTGACTGTCTGGAATGATCAACGTTATTTTTGGGGAGGCTTCTCCAAAGTTTAAATTTTCTAGCAGAAGAAAATTTGTTTTTAAAAACTTTCAATATTTTGGCATTTCCTTCCTAGTAAGCAGTTAGTCCATTCTACATTTGACTAACCTGGATTTTAAAAACATTGCTGCACAACTGATTAAGTTCAAGCTTATTTTCTATTATATGGATATATGTATCAATAACTTCAAAAGAAAGGAAAACTAACTTAACATTACAGTCCTTGACACAATTTCTTCAGCACAGTCACAACTGAAGATTTTACATTTGGACAGTTAGAAGTTGTATCTCCATGTATTCTAAAGTTAAGGGCTAAATGTAACTATATAATCTGACATACTTTTTCAATAAACTTTCAAGCTGCCTTTTAATCCAAACCCTTTAAAAATAATTCAGACTCAGTGCAAAAGACTCTAGATCACCAATTCCCCATGGTAGAACATGATCAGCTTTTAGATCACTGCAGCTTTTAAAAGTGACAAGCAGCTTGCACTGAAAATAGCATTGTGCCAGGACATGATTGGTGGCTTCCTAGTCAGAATGACAGATTGATAGGTCATTCTCATCATACATCTAAGTCTGGGTTTTTAAATATCTTTAATATACTAAGATGGGAAACATGTCCTCCCCCTTCCCTCACCTTTAAAATTGTTATCTATGCAATGGTATATAGGCTTAGCTCTTTTCTATAGGAAAATAATTTCTGACAATGATTTCTGCTGAGATAAAACTGCACATTTGAGTAGACAACAAATTACTATTTTGATGAGGCGCTCATATTCCTCAGAGGGGGTGCAACCGATATGATCTTGTCACCTAACGTATCTGAGAATTTGGACCAATCTGCCTTTCTGAAGTTGAGTCTTTGTTTAAATTGAACTTCCTGAGGCATTATAGTTGAGAACAATTGGCATACTATCGGTCAATGCTGTGTGTTTGGTATTGGTGGTCTCCCTGCATATCATGCGCAATGCTGTCACTCACAAATAGGAATTCAGGATTATATCCTTGGTGCCATCTCCCCATGTTGTACGATGGCGGGAGCTTACTATCATAAATAAACAATAGTTTATGCAATTCAGCCAAGGAAAGGATAGCCTTTCAATTTTTATTCTCCTGAGCATAGCCCCATATGTGGCTATGGCTGTTAAAGTCACCAATTACTACCACCCTTTGGTGTCTAGCAAAGTTCTTGGGAGAGGAGAAACAAAAAAAGAGACAACACATGAAAACTGGCATAAATTTATAGAAGCCATTTTCTTGTTCTAGTTCTTGTTCTAGTAGTATCAGTAACGAAGCTATAGATTTGGGCATATGACTGCTGGAGGTCCATACCAAGGGTAACGGAATCAATGGAAAACTACCTTTCTTAGTCAAGTTTTACTTCCATTCCATAAGGCATTCCTACACATAACCAGATGATACGCAACTAGCTTGACATCTGGATGTCATACCAGAAACATCTGTTGTCCTTTGCTCTCAGAAAGGACAGGGTAGTGCTACATTCCTCATACAAACACCATTATTTCTCTTCCTTGGTCTGTTCTGTTCAGGTGCCATGTACAAATATTCTCATCTGCAGTACAGGCAGGCAGGAAAATAACATGGGTTGAGCCATGGCATACAGGCAGTTACCAAATTACAAACAATAAAAGTTCTGTAGGTTTGTTATTATGTTACATTTGTTTGTAAGTCAGAACACATACATTTTTCAGTGAATTCCGGCCAAAGATACATGTTTTTTTTAGCTTTGGGTAGCATAAGGAAGGCTTAATATCCTTGTGGTATTTATTTGGCTATCTGTACCCTTCTTCAGAAGACTTCACTTTCTGTCCATGTGATAATTGGACCTCGAAAAAATTGGCTTGTGGAAACAAGGATTGGTGATAAAGCTTCAGTTGAGACACCTTTTCCCCATGACAACTCTTTCAGGAATAAAATTCTTTTCTGAGGAGTAGATTTCTCTCACTTCCCGTTGTCTCACCCCCATTCTTAACTATGAGTCAGTTGTGAGTCAGGTGTTTGTAACTGGGGAACTGCCTGAATAGTCTATCCTAACAGAATGTACAGAGAAGTGCATCTAGACCAGACCTGCACAACCAGTGGCCCTTCAGGTGTTTGGGCCTCCAACTCCCAGAGGCTTTAGTCAGCTGTTCCAGTTACGAGGAGTTCTGGGAGCTGTCCAAAACAACTGGAGGATCATAGATTGTGCAGGCCTGATGTAGACCCATATAAAGATATTCATTCATAGCAATTATTCACCATTGTCTCTGTACAGAGAAAATTAAAAGATAAATCCAGAGTACTAGAAGAACATTTCCAATTACAGAATGTACACTACTTTGGAGAGGCCCTAATAATGAGCCAACATCAAAAATAAATCTATAGTTTTTCAATATTCAAATATATAGACAATATTAAATGCTAGATAAACTAGATTGCATCCTGATACATTTTCACGAAACTTTCAAAATACTCAAAAATTGCTACTTACATTTACTGCTTCTACCTTGTATTCATCATCACTGTCTGGAGCAGAAAGGTCCAGCAGGATTGGACACACTTTATTTTCAATATCTGGCTGAGAAACAAGACCTTGTTCTAGTAGTATCAGTAAAGAATCCTGGCTTGCTTTCCTGACCTGTCAATACACAAAACCCAAAATTAATGATGTTAAGAATTTTTCCTATGTACAAGATATATAACATTTAAAATAATTAATCCCCTTATATGTGGTTGTAACACACAGTTGTGTAATTTACACACACACACATATTGCATATACTTGAGTATAAGCCTAGTTTTCATGGTGGATAAGTCTAAATATATGGTATGAGCATGTTAAAAGTCTTGAACTAACGGGTTTTTTTGAGGATATTCTGATGCACCACATTAATTTAGAAATATATTACCATACAGCTGTGGTGAGATAACAGTTTAGTAGAGGAGTGTTAAAATGCTGCATGACTAGAAATAAAATAGCTTACACAATTCTCTTTTTTATATTAGGTCTTATTATCCATCTCTCATTATTATGTTTTTTCACTAAACAAGATATTTCATTAGTTAACTGTTACAAAAAATATTTTTTCCCTTTTCATACATCAAAGTTTCAAAATCTGAAAAACATTACAAAAATCCCCATTTCTCAAGAATTCCCACTGTTTCTTGTAGACTTATTCATGAGGCTATTGCTCCTGAGGAATGCTAATGGCATTACATTAAACTACATAGAGTCAGTTCTAAAAAAACTTTACCTGGTTATTTGGATCTGTAAGGTATCTCACCACAATGGGCATAAGATACTCGGAAAAAGCTGTAGGGAAGTTTGGCCTACTTTCCTGTAGGAAAATGGTAATGGGTGGTATCTGCTCCATTAATTCTGTGCGTACTGTTGGCTCTGGTGATTTAGAGAACAAGCATATTTAGTTAGTTTCAAAAACGTAAATGTATGAAATTCAACAGACAAAAATCTCACATCATAAACTCTGGAAACAGAAATTTCTCTATAAACTTGTTTCAAGTTACAACATTTAATACAGACATAAGGGGGGGGGATAATTTTAATTAATTAATGTCTCACTTTTCTAGCCATTTTGAGTGACATCAGGTAAAGCACTTTCTTGGGCAATGCAGATGTTACTAGGTGCAATCTATTGTTGTAGCCCACAGCAACAATTTAGTGATAAATATGATACTAATATTGTGCTGTGCTAATAATATAATATATTGTATACACATATAATTTTGATAGGGTTGAAAGTTTTCCCCTGACATTAAGTCCAGTCATGACCAACTCTGGTGGTTGGTGCTCAAGAGCCAGCATTGTCTGTAGACACCTCCAAGGTCATGTGGCTGGCATGACTGCATGGAGCGCCGTTACCTTCCCGCCAGAGCGGTACCTATTAATCTACTCACATTTGCATGTTTTCGAACTGCTAGGTTGTCAGAAGCTGGGGTTAACAGTGGGAGCTCACGCCACTCCCCAGATTCAAACAGCTGACCTTTCAATCAATAATATTATAATGTAATACAATATAATGCTAATAATACAATATAATAATTATATATTTTATATTACATGTAATATCACTAATAATATTATAGTGTAATGCAATATAATACTAATAATAATACAATATAATAATTATATATTTTATATTACATGTAATATTACTAATAATATTACAGTATAGTGGTATAGTACAATATAGTAATATATAATACTAATATTGTGCTATGCGAATAATATAATATATTGTATGCACATATAACTTGTAAGCCTCTCTGAGTCCCCTTCGGGGTGAGAGAGGGTGGGATATAAATGTCGTAAATAAATAGTAATCTTTGGTATCTCCTGGTAAGGCTGACAAAATGTCCTACCTACAACTCTATAAAAGTTGTTCCTGTCAATATTAATGTGCTAGATGGACAAAATACATTTTTTTTCTTCACACACACACACACACAGTAGGATAAAATGGCACTTCAGAGACAAAAGATATAACAACCAGAATTTTTACCTGTATCTTCAGAGAGCCGAACTACTATTGCCATTACGGTCAAGTAATCTTCCTCATTATGACTGAAATCTCGAAAAACATCAAGTAGACCTCTAGCAATGATTTGCCTGCAAAGGCAATAAGTAACTTTTTAAAGGAAGAAATATGAGATTTTAATACAAAATTCAACGATGAGCAAGATGAAAAGGTCTAGTGCAGGCACGGGCAAACTTCGGCCCTCCAGGTGTTTTGGACTTCAACTCCCACAATTCCTAGCAGCCCACTGGCTGTTAAAGATATTGTCACTAAAATTTCCAAAAGCCCTGATCAGCTTGCCCATTGCTCAGGAATTCTGGAAGTTGAATTCCCAAACACCTAGAGAACCAAAGGTTTGATACCACATCAGACAAGATGCCAGCCCATAATTTGGAAATCATCTAGATTGAACATTATAGCTGTTGACAACATTGGAACTGAGGAGGAAAGGCTGTTCTACTCCAACAGCTACTTTGACAAGTTTGTTGGTAATAGAGAACAATAACAACAACAACAACAACAACAATAATGCAAAACAATCAGCTTCAATCTGGAAAACATAGAGAGCTTGTAGGGATTTGTACCTAAGAGACCAAAGTTTTAATTTCAGAATATCAGAGGAGTATGGCCAATGGCGATGAAAACTCGCTGTTCTCCATTAATTATCTAGTGCAGCCTACAAATATTAAACTAGAGGGCTTAAATAAATCAGTAGTACATGAATAAATGTCTTGTTCTATTTTGTAATTGAATAGATTACGTATACCAATTTTGCGTCTAAAATCTGTAATAAAATATGGCACCCATGTTAAAGGACACAAAAATTCACAACAGCATAATTACTTGCTTTGTTACCTGTTAAAGATATTATCGCTAAAAGCATATTTTTCCAGACGTGCAAGCGGAGCCAAGTTATCTTGCCCTGGAATGTCCAAGAACGCAGTTATCCTCATGCTATCACAATCTGGTCCATAGTCTTCAAACCCAACTTGAAGGGAAGAAAAGTAGTGTGTCAGCAACAGGGGAAACACTTCACACCAGATGTAAATAACAGGAGGAATGTGAGCCTTTTAAAATTAATATGTGTTAAAAATAAAGGTAGCCAACTTTCACCGTGTTTGGA